>NC_024328.1:14463188-14476347 GCF_000523025.1 Cynoglossus semilaevis
GCTCCCCCTGCTCCGACTCCTGTTCATGAACGGCAGAGATACTCTGACTGAGTGGCTGTGGCTGAGCCTGGACGGATGACAGGACACTAGCCAACATGGAGACTGGGGAGACTCACAAACAGCAGAAGAAGCCATTTTTACCGACCGCAGATAGTCCACATTAGATCATCTCAGGATTGGAAGTAGAACCTATTTTTGTAAAAAAAAAAAAAAAAAAAAAAAAAAAACTCAAGTCGCGAAGCCATACGTCCCGAGAAGTCAGGATGAGTTCCGAGGGCTTTCAGTACCGAGCGCTGTACGACTACAAGAAGGAGAGGGAGGAGGACATCGACCTGCACGTGGGGGACATGTTGCTGGTCAGTAAGGGAGCGCTGCTAGCTCTGGGCTGCGGCAACGGAGCTGAGGAACGACCGTCGGAGATCGGATGGCTGCCCGGCTTCAACGAGACCACCCAGGTGGGTCCGACAATTTGAACATTTGTTTTTTTTCGGTCGACCACGTATGTCGTACTTATCGGAATAGGAACTTATTGTTAGCTAGTAGTAAGAATCTAGCGATACGATTCGTATCACGATACTTGAGCGTCAACGCTATATTGATGATTTGGTAATAGAAAAATCAATACACAAAGATACATGGAGAATATCGATACGATATCGTGAAACTGAATATCGCAATATTTATTGATAATAGTTTATCAATATTTTCTTAGACCCCTACAGGTAGCTGCGTAAGCTAACTGCTAAATTAACCACATCGTAATATAATACGACAACTTTTCTGTCCCTCCAGGAAAAAGGCGACTTCCCGGGGACGTATGTGGAGTTTGTCGGCCGAAAGAGAATGTCTCCACCCACGCCCAAGCCACGCCCACCCAGACCACCGTCAGCAGCGTCGGCGAGGACCGACTCGGAATCTGATGGTGAGTTTGAATTTGCATCTTGTCAAGGTATCGGGAGATTTTTTTTTTGTGTAAAAGAAGCTCCATCCATCCATCCATCCATCTTCAACCGCTTATCCGGGGCCGGGTCGCGGGGGCAACAGTCTGAGCAGGGACACCCAGACTTCCCTCTCCCTCGACTCTTCCTCTAGCTCTTCTGGGGGGACCCCAAGGCGTTCCCAGGCCAGCCGAGCGACGTAGTCGCTCCAGCGTGTCCTAGGTCTTCCCCTGGGTCTCTTCCCAGAGGGACGGCACCCGAGCATCTCCCGAGGGAGGCGTCCGGGGGGCATGCGATGTAAATGCCCAAGCCACCTCAGCTGACTCCTCTCGATGTGGAGGAGCAGCGGCTCTACTTCGAGCTCCTCCCGCGTGACAGAGCTCCTCACCCTATCTCTAAGGGAGCGCTCTGCCACCCTGCGGAGAAAGCTCATTTCAGCCGCTTGAAACCTTGATCTCGTTCTTTCGGTCATGACCCACAACTCATGACCATAGGTGAGGGTAGGAACGTAGATTGACCGGTAAATTGAGAGCTTCGCTTTTCGGCTCAGCTCCTTCTTCACCACAACGGACCGATACAGCGACCGCATTACTGCGGCCGCAGCACCGATCCGCCTGTCAATCTCACGCTCGATTCTACCGTCACTCGTGAACAAGACCCCCAGATATTTGAACTCCTCCACCTGAGGCAGGACTTCATCCCCGACCCGAAGGGTGCATACCACCTTTTTCCGGTCGAGAACCATGGCCTCGGACTTAGAGGTGCTAATTTTCATCCCAGCTGCGTTACACTCTACTGCAAACCGCCCCAGTGCATGCTGCAGGTCCTGGTTCGAAGAAGCCAACAACACCACATCATCTGCAAAAAGCAGAGATGAAATCCGGTGGCTACCGAACTGGACCCCACCCGACACCTGGCTGCGCCTAGAAATTCTGTCCATGAAAATAATGAACAGAACCGGTGACAAAGGGCAGCCCTGCCGTAGTCCCACATGCACCGGGAACAGGTCCGACTTACTGCCGGCAATGCGAACCAAGCTCCTACTCCGATCGTACAGGGACTGGACAGCCCTTAAAAGAGGGCCCCCAACCCCATACTCTCGAAGCACCCCCCACAGGATACCACGAGGGACACGATCGAAAGCCTTTTCCAAGTCCACAAAACACATGTGGACCGGTTGGGCAAACTCCCATGAACCCTCAAGCACCCTCTGAAGGGTATAGAGCTGGTCCAGTGTTCCACGACCAGGACGAAAACCGCATTGTTCCTCTTGAATCCGAGGTTCGACTATCGGCCGGATTTTCCTCTCCAGTACTCTGGAATAGACTTTTCCCGGGAGGCTGAGGAGTGTGATCCCCCGATAGTTGGAACACACCCTCCGGTCCCCTTTTTTGAAAAGAGGTACCACCCCCCCGGTCTGCCAGTCCAGAGGTACTGTCCCCGACTGCCACGCGATGCTGTAGAGGCGTGTCAGCCAAGACAACCCCACAACATCCAGAGACTTAAGATACTCAGGGCGTATCTCATCCACCCCCGGCGCCTTTCCACCGAGCAGCTTTTTGACTGCCTCGGTGACCTCAGCGCAGGAGATTGGAGGATCAGCTGCTGAGTCCTCAGCTTCAGCTCCCCCCTCGGAAGACGTGTCAACGGGATTGAGGAGCTCCTCGAAACATTCCTTCCACCTCCCGACGACCTCCTCAGTCGAGGGCAGCAGCTCCCCCCCCTGCTGTAAACAGCCGTGGTGGGAAACTGCTTCCCTTTCCTGAGGCGCCGGATGGTTTGCCAGAATTTCTTCGAGGCCGACCGATAGTCCTCCTCCATGGCCTCCCCGAACTTTTCCCAGACTCGAGTTTTTGCTTCCGCGACTGCCCGAGCTGCAGTCCGCTTGGCCTGCCTGTACTTTTCGGCTGCTTCAGGAGTCCTACGAACCAACCAGGCTCGATAGGACTCCTTCTTGAGTTTGACTACTTCCCTTACTTCCGGTGTCCACCACCGGGGTCGGGGATTGCCGCCACGACAGGCACCGGAGACCTTACGTCCGCAGCTTCGGACAGCCGCATCAACAATGGAAGTGGAGAACATAGTCCACTCAGACTCAATGTCTCCAGCCTCCCTCGGGACCTGTTCAAAACTCTCCCGGAGGTGGGAGTTGAAGGCCCCCCTCACCGGGGATTCTGCCAGACGTTCCCAACAGACCCTCACGATACGTTTGGGTCTGCCAGGTCTATCCAGCTTTGCCCCTCGTAAGCGGAGCCAACTCACCACCAGGTGGTGATCAGTTGAGAGCTCAGCCCCTCTCTTCACCCGAGTGTCCAATACATACGGCCGGATGTCAGATGACACGACTACAAAGTCGATCATTGACCTCCGGCCTAGGGTGTCCTGGTGCCAAGTGCACTGGTGGACACCTTTATGCTTGAACATGGTGTTTGTTATGGACAAACTGTGACTAGCACAGAAGTCCAATAACAAAACACCACTCGGATTTAGATCGGGGAGGCCGTTCTTCCCAATCACGCCCCTCCAGGTGTCACTGTCGTTGCCCACGTGGGCGTTGAAGTCCCCCAACAGGACGATGGAATCCCCGGGAGGAGCACTGTCCAGTACTCCTCTCAGTGTCAGCAAGAAGGCCGGGGATTCTGCACTGCTGTTCGGCCCGTAGGCCGAAACTACAGTGAGGCACCTGTCCCTGACCCGAAGGCGCAGGGAAGCGACCCTCTCACTCAGTGGGGAGAACTCCAACACACGACTGGCAAGCTGGGGGGCTATAAGTAAGCCTACGCCAGCACGCCGTCTCTCACCGCGGGCAACTCCAGAGTAGAAAAGGGTCCAGCCTCTCTCAAGGAGTTGGGTCCCAGAGTCCAAGCTGTGTGTGGAGGTGAGCCCGACTATATCTAGTCGGTATCTCTCAACCTCCTGCACGAGCTCAGGCTCCTTTCCCCCCAGCGAGGTGACATTCCATGTCCCCATAGCTAGAGTGGTTGTCCAGGGATTGGGCCGTCGTGGTCTCCGCCCACAACCGCCACCCAAATCACAAGGCACCGGCCCCTTGTGGGCCTTCCTGCGGGTGGTGGGCCCACTGGAAAGCGGACTCACGTCGCTTGTTCGGGCTGAGCCCGGCCGAGTCCCGTGAGCAAGGACCCGGCCACCAGGCGCTCGCCTGCGAGCCCCAACCCCGGGCCTGGCTCCAGAGTGGGGCCCCGGTGACGCCAATCCGGGCGACGTGAACCTCTTAGCTGTATTTTTCTTCATCACAAAGGGGGGGTTGAACCGCTATTTGTCTGATCCGTCGCCTAGGACCTGTTTGCCTTGGGAGACCCTACCAGGGGCGTTAAGCCCCCGACAACATAGCTCCTAGGTTCATTCGGATACTCAAACCCCTCCACCACGTTAAGGTTGCGATTCAAGGAGAGGGTAAAAGAAGCTAATCGAGCTAATTCAAGGAATACCTACTATCATCGGAGAAACTAGGGCAAAGGTCACCTGTTTAGAAACGACGAATGGCAAAACACAACATTGTTATTCTAGTGAGACTGAGATGTATTACCGCTGATTTAGTAAAACCCGTTGTCATGGTGACCATTTCTCCGTCAATGTCAAAAAAAAGCAGAAGTTTCCAACGTGATGTTGCTGGAAATGAACAGATTTTAGCCCACAACTGTGTGATGTGATGAGTCACGCAGTTTAATGTTCTACGGCTCCTTTCTGGTCACGAGTTAAATGAACCACACACACACTCAGAAGTGTCTATCTATTCTTGTGAGGACACTGATTTTATTCATTTATTTATGCAGCCTTCCTCCCTGACAGGGACATTCTCTATTTTAGGTGGGGATATATGTTAATATATTGCTCGGTTGAAACACAAGATTTTGAGATTTGAACACGGCTGATTCTGAATTAAGTCCCTTTAAAATAAAAAATAAAAAAAGAAATTACACAAAAACAGAGCGAACGTCACTTTTTTATTTCAGCCAAACTTAAACCATTCAATCAGGTAGTGACCTGGTGTCAAAGGTCATCCTCCAGAATTCTATTTGACAATAAAGTTGACTTTTGACATTTGACTAATTGACAAAAATGTAATTTGAACATAATTTGGGAAATTCTTGGATCTGTCGCAACATTATGTCCCTGTCGTGGAATTGGACCCTGATCTTCCTGGTGACCGGCGGGAATACACACCACATCGATCCTCAAATATGGATCTTTGTCCACTGAACTTTGTTTGACTGACCTTGTGTATCATATCTATATATTCACTTTAGCCCATTGTTTCCCAAAGACTGGGTCGCGACCCTCAGGTGGGTCGCAAGATTATTAATTTTTTTTTTTTTTTTTTGGGGTCGTCTCGCATCATCATGTTTCCCAGGAGTTTACGAATAATGTCCATTGACTTGGGTCGTGAATTTTGTGACTTTAAAAAAAAAAAGTTTGGGAACCACTGGTTTAGCACAACACACACAGGTGTTGAGTTAAGAAGTAGTGGAACTTTAAACACATCACAGGAAAAAAATCGGAACAGCATGTATAGATTAAACACTATGAGCCTTCACACACACACACACCCAGCCAGCAGTGTTGTGGTTGCTGACTAAACAGCTCACATCTCTGGCTGGTACCACTGGTCGTACCAGAGAGCACAGGAAGTGAGTGTGTGTGAGTGAGTGTGCGTGTGTGTGTGTTGCAGCTGTTGATGTTTCCTTTCTTCTCTAGCGTTGCCCCAGCTTCCTGCTGCGTTTTTTTATATTAAAACCTTCTCCCTCTCCGCAGCTGCTGGTTCTTGTAGTTGTTTTTTTTTTTTTTTTTTTTAAGCCGTGGTCTGGGCGACTGTCGACGTGTCGGCGACTGTCGATGTGTCTGCTTTCGTTTAGGGCCATGCCGTGATGTCAGAGATAAGAGAGACGCGTCTCTCCTCGGGAGATGGGCGTCTCAGTGACGGACGCATCTTGCGAAACGTTCAGTCTCTACAGACTAATGTGGAAATGGTGTCATTCAAACCGTACGTTAAGATTGGGGCTGTGTATCGGATGTATTCTGTCAATGCGTATCACGATACGTATCACAATACGTGTCACAAAACGATTTGTATCACAATACATATCACGATACATAACACAATACATATCACAGTACGATACGTGTCACAATACGTGTCACAATACGATATGTATCACGATACGTGTCATAATACGAAACGTATCACGATACGTGTCATAATACGAAACGTATCACGATACATGTCAAAATACAATGCCTATTATAATACGATACGTATCACAATATGTGTCACAATACGATATGTGTCACGAAACGATACATATCACGAAGCGATACGTGTCACAATACGATACGTGTCACAAAACGATACATGTCACAAAACAATACGTATCACGATTCGATGCCTATTTCAATACGATACGCATCACAATACGATACGTATCACGGTACATATATATTGTGATATATTGCGATACTAAGACAAGATGGTATATTGAGGTCCCCTCCCCCCAGTGTAGCTGTAGTCCCAGTGTGATCCTAGTATCAGACTCTGCTGCTGTTCCATCTGAACATCAGGTTACTAACATCGGAACAGAGGGCTCTACATCGTGAAATCGTGAATTGAAATATTGTGATATTTCAGTGTGGCGATGTTTTCTTACACCCAGACTTTTAAACAACTTTTCTTCTGCTGTTTCTCTTCCCAGGGTTTGTGCTTGCGGACCTCCCAGATCAGTTCGGACCCCCGGACACCGCCCCTCCCCTCCTTAACAGATTGATGGAGGCCATAGAGACCAAAGGTACGAAACTATCGTATCGTCATGAATATGGTACATGTAGGCAATTTACGGTGGTGGTGGCGGGAGGGCAGGGGAGGGTTAGATGGATTGGGAGGACCTGCAGTAGATGGACGTTTGGTCTGATCTTAGCTTAGCTTAGCTTAGCTTAGCTTAGCTCAGGGATTCAAAAAGCATTTTAAAGCACTTGAAGATAAAAATAAAACAGACCTTGAAGTTGACATGTTCCCTCTGACGCCGCAGGTCTGGACTGTCCCACCATTTATCGCAATGTGAGCGGAGGAGGCCCGGACACCCGGCAGTTGGCTGAAGCTGGTGAGCAGAGGTTTTGATTTGTTGTAAATCAGTAGTCGTGAGATGATGAGGTGTCCGGATCGTGAATCTTTGTCAGTGTAATGATGTAGCTGTGAAAAAGACAGGAAAACTATTTTAGAGCTGCAGGTTATCTGTGAATAAATCGGGAAAAAAAATGACTCTGACACGATGACTGAACACTTTTAGAACCTTAAACTCTTGAACTTTGATGGGTTTTTTTCCGAAGAAAATATCAATACTGCAAATATTGGGATTTTTTTTCTCACAATACCGTTTCGATATTCTACTGAATTGTTTTTTTTTACTATGCTGACAGTTTTCCCACAACTAAATTATTTAAACAAACTCAATATATCTTTTTAATGATAGTATGGCAATATATTGTATAATTGGTCCTGTATCGTGATACGTATTATATCGTGATATTATATCGTGATACGAATCGTTTCGTGATACGTATCATATTATGATACGCATTGCGATATGTATCGAATTGTGATGCGTATCGTAATAAGTATCGTATTGTGGTGCATATCGTGATACGTGTCGTATAGTGATAAGTATCGCACCGTGATACGTATCGGGATACGTATCGAATTGTAATACGTATCGGGATACGTATCGGGATACGTAACTTATCGTCGGATTCTTGCCAATACGCAATCCTGTCATTTTCAGACCTGGACCAGTTGGAGGTGTCGTCCCTGTGTGACGGCGTGGTCCGCTTCCTGCTGGACCTCCCTGGTCCCGTCCTCCCGTCTTCATTACAGGCCGACATGATTCACCAAGTACAAGGTCAGCAGAAGTCCGACCCGACCCTTGAGTCGCATCTTTTTTGTTAAACCTTTCTGGTCTGAAAATCTTCTTTTTTTTTTTTAACTCTTCCACAGAGGTCAGGGATTTGGAGGAGTGTGCTCAGGTCCTGCGGGGAGTAGCCAGCTCTCCGGTCTGCCAGGCCCAGTACGGCCTGACTCTGCTCAGCGTGGTCCGACACTTCGCCCGGATCTGTTTACACAGCTCCAGGAACCAGCTGACCCCCCGGAACCTGGCCGAGAGCTTTAGTCCGTTAGTCTTCAGACAGATGGCAGGGTCAGTAGAAGAAACCTCTGTATACACGCACGCACGTATCTGTACACCAACATAAATATATATATATATATATATATATATATAATGTGTATATACACTGTGTGTGTACAGATACATGTGTATATGTATGTATGTATGTACGTATATATGTATGTATGTATATATGTATATGTGTATGTATATGTACGTACAGTATGTATATGTATAAATACATACATACATATACGTAAATATATACATACCTACATACGTATACGTATATATGTATGTATATGTCTAATGTATATGTATATATGTATATGTATATATGTGTATATATGCATGTATATATGTATAAATGTATATATGTTTGTATATATGTATGTATGTATGTATGTTTATGTATATATGTGTAAATGTATATATGTATATATACATATACAGTATGTATTTGTACATATACATACCTACATAGATATATATACATATACGTATATATGTATGTATATGTATGTATATATGTATATGTATGTATATATGTATGTGCTGTGTATATATGTATGTACTGTATATACAGTATGTATACGTACATGTGTATATATGTGTATGTATGTATATGTATAAATACGTACATACATATATACATACATATATACATACCTATATACGTACACGTATGTATATATGTATATGTATATATGTATGTTTATGTATATGTGTAAATGTATATATGTATATATACATATGTATATGTATATACTGTATATATGTATTTATGTATATGTATAAATACATATATACATACTGTATATATACATACAGATACGTATATATGTATGTATATGTATGTATATATGTATATGTATATATATATATGTATGAATATGTCAGATATTTGTGTGCGACGTTGACGACTCTGGTTGTTTCTTTGTCCAGGTCTGAATGTGGTTTGGATCCTCTGGTTCAGGTTTTGGAGATTCTGATAACCAGTGAACTCAACATGAATCAGGCTGCACCAGGTAACACACACTTTAAAAGTGAGAGGTCAAGTTTTTGTGTCCATTAACAATGAGCATGCAGTTCACCTTTATGTCCACTTGGTGGTGCTAAGTAAACATTTCTCTAAAATGTTGAAATCAATCTGATGTTAGAAACCACAGGCTAGAAAAAAAAAACTTCTTTTTTTTATAAAAACCACAAGTTGTTTATCTCTGGACACTTGGCGTCCTCACTCATCAGCAGGACGTTTCCAGTTCCTCTGCCACATCATTACACTGGAAACGTGCGTCACCGTCGCACTGCACAGATATCGGTCACATCCTGCCTTTAAACGAGAGCAGGGAGATAAACACCAACACAAAAAACAAAAAAAAAAATAGGAAAGTACTTGGAAATAGAAGGCAGTGAACAGGAAGTTGTGAACAACAGACAAAATTCATGTTATCTTGACGACACAACTGTTCAATGTTAAGGAGTTGAAAAAGTCAACTAAAAATGTAATGACCCCTGTGCAGTACCTCCACTGTCCACTGGCGGTTCTAATCTATCATTAGACACTCAAATATCACATTTTTGTCTAGCGTTATTATATTCAATTATAATTTTTGGTATCCAGTCGTGGGCAGAATTGGGGCCGTTTGGTGTGCCAGATGTGGCCCGCGGGCCTCCGGTTCATCATCACTTTTGTAGAGTTGTTTTCATTCAGTTTACGCTCCTGGTACTGGAGTCAAAAATAAGAGAGAGAGGCCCCTTATTGGGTCGGATGGCGATTTATTGGGCCAGTAAGGTGGGCTGTACTCGGCCCACGAGCCGCCAGTTGATTACCACTGATTTACAGCTGCCTGCCAGCTGGTTGTATTTGGTAACGTAAGCGTCGCTCCTTATGCTGATCAGACCCGTATGAAGACGATCTGACCTTTGACCTCTGTCTGCTCAAATGTGACTCCGAACCGAGGTGCCCCCTAGTGGTCTGCGGTGGTAAAATACGTCTGTAGTGTTTGTGAACTCGGCTGCGACCAGCGGGGTCTGCGGCGATCAGTCCGATTCCTCTCCGAGGAACGCCCAGTCGTTGTCGGATTGAGCGCATCGATCCGTCCGACGGTCAGACCTAGAGGCGACTAAAACGATGACATCATCCATCCTGAGAGTGTGAGCTGCAGCAGAGGGAGAGGAGAGGAGAGAAAAGGAGGAGGAGGAGGAAGGTGAGGAGGAGGAGGAGGGGCGAGGAGGGGGCTGTGTTGCTCAGTGACATCACTGCCATCACTGGATTGGCTAAGGGCAATGGTGATGTCATACATCTCCAAGCTCCTCTCCTGAGCTCTGAACTGAAGCTGAGAGAGAGAGAGAGAAAGAGAAAGAGAGCAGAAGGAGAGAAAGTTGCGTCGCTTCAAATGTCTGCTCGCCGCTTCTGTCAGATAAATATAATCCGTGTTGGCTTGGCCCTAGTTGAGGAGGCGGGGGGGCGAACATTTGGGGACGGATCGTAGGGGCAGCGAGTAGGAGGAGGAGGAATAACTGGGAGACTCGAGAAGACATGGAGACAAAAAAGAGTGACCCGGAACCGTTTCCTCCAAAATGACGTCAGCGGACGGGAGACGCGATCGCTTGGACCGCTGGATGAAGGCGATGAGAGCCAGACGGGGAGGTCGCAGGTTTCGTTCCGTCCGCAGAAACGCTGCGGCATCGCCGAAGGTTTAGAGGGAGTTTAGGGGAACGCGTGGGGACGGGGGACGACATGGATTGTGACGAGCCCGTGAGAGGACGGGAGAAGATCCTATGCTACATTAACATGCAGAGTCCAGGTAGGAGCCCCCGAGCCTGGGGTTGATCCTGGGGGCCGTTAGAGGGCATGACACCTGTGGCTGGGGAGCAGGAAATAAGATGGCCGTCGTTGCCGCGGTGATTGAAATGGAGTTTAACTCTAGAGTAGGAATCAGTCTGTCTTGGTGTGAGATTTTTTTTGAGTTTCTAAAGGAAGTGGCTCTGACATAATATGTATTTATTTATTTTTTATTTTTTTTATTAAATAAATCTGGTCTTTGCGTAAACGACGTCATGTGACCCTCTCCCTGGAACAGAATGTTTTATGCATAGTTTTCTGAAATATCGATTTGTAGAATGGAGAAAATTATTTTATTTTATTTTATTATTTTTTTGGTTTATTTAATTAAATACCAGTTTCTTGTGATTGATGTGTAAATATGATGACAATCGTACACACAGATAGAGACTGTTGTTAATTCAGGTTTAAAAATTGCAGAAAAGAATAAAAAAATTCAGATTTCACTGAATTTTATTTTATTAAATTTTTATTAATTTAATAAAATTAAATTCAGTGAAATCTGAATTTTTTTTATTTGCAGAAATCTTTTAAAAAAATTCAGATTTCACTGAATTTAATTTTATTCAATTTTTATTAATTTAATAAAATTAAATTCAGTGAAATCTGAATTTTATTATTTTTTATTTTTTTCTGCAATTTTTAAACCTATTAAATCAACAGTCTTTAATTTTATTACATTTTTATTACATTTTAAAAAATTAAATTAAATTAAATTTTTCAATTTGTTTTTTATTTCATTTGGTTAGCTAACGTCACCGTGGTCATGAAAATTTTAAATAAAAATCCTAACAAAAATACTGCATACTGGTCAAAATTACAAATTAAATATAAAAAAGTTCCACAAACAATTTCATAATTTATTGTTATAACTTAAATAACATTTTTTGATTGAGTTAGCGATCAGATAACGACCGCAGAAATATGTCGTGTATTTCTGGTTTCTTGTCTTATCGTTGTTTATCGACTCTTTTCTTTCCCGCCGTCCAGCGTTGCCTCCCAAACCAGTGAAGTCATCAACTCCGGCAGCTGCCAGCAGCTTCAACAACAGCATCGCTCTGCAGGACGCCGAGTGGTACTGGGGCGACATCTCCAGGTAGGACGGAGGAGGGACGGGGGGGGACGAGTGGTGGAGAGGGGTTAAAGCTCAAGGCTATATCACGGTTCACCTTTCGCTCCCTTAGTACATCGCAGATTTTTTTTTTAAATTTTTGAATCCAATCTTGGCGAAATTTTTGCTATTGCTAAATATCGCAAAGAAAAAAGAAGTGAATTCCTTATCGTTTTCAAGCCAAAGAAAGTACGTACGAAAAATCATCATATTTAAGGAAGTATAATTTTTACAAAACATGTCCTGAAAATGAAATTTTCGCAATTCGTCGAGTGGGCCGTATTTGGCCCGCGGTCCGTCTGTTTGACACATTGACCTGATATTAACAGTGGCGGTTTATTATGGCTCAGACGTGTGTGTGTTTAACAGAGAGGAGGTGAATGACAAGCTGAGAGACACGGCCGATGGAACGTTCCTGGTGCGAGACGCGTCGACGAAGATGCACGGAGACTACACCCTGACTCTGAGGTAAACAAAAACAAACAAACAAACGAAGGAAGTTTATAAAAAACTATGGACATTTAAAGTTTGTCTGTTCTATTTATAATATATATATATATATATTTTTCAAAATAAAAGATTTAAATTTTCTAAAATGGACTTTTAATGGAGCACAGATTAGCACAGTTGTTAGCTCTACAGCTAACACAGCTAACACAGCTAACAGGTGACTGATTGGTCTTCCTGTTTGAAGCTTATAGAACGGTTTCGCAGTCGTAGAATAATTATGCCTTTGTAAAATGGTTCTGCAGTTGTAGAATGGTTGTGTCGTCATGGAATATTTCCACAATTGTATAACGGTTCCACCGTTGTAGAATATTTCCACCGTCGTAGAATATTTTCGCAGTCGTAGAATGGTTCCGCAGTCGTAGAATGGTTGTGCCGTCGTCAAATATTTTCGCAGTCGTACAATATTTCCGCTGTCGTAGAATATTTTCGCCATCGTAGAATGGTCTCTGTCGTAGAATGGTTCCCTCTGTCGTAGAATGGTTCCCTCTGTCGTAGAACGGTTCCGCTGTCGTAGAATATTTCTGCAGTCGTAGAATGGTTCCACCATCGTAGAATGGTTTCCTCTGTCGTAGAACGGTTC
>NC_024328.1:14476365-14476754 GCF_000523025.1 Cynoglossus semilaevis
TCCTCTGTCGTAGAACGGTTCTGGTTTCCTCTGTCGTAGAACGGTTCCACCATCGTAGAATGGTTTCCTCTGTCGTAGAACGGTTCCACCATCGTAGAATGGTTTCCTCTGTCGTAGAACGGTTCCACCATCGTAGAATGGTTTCCTCTGTCGTAGAACGGTTCCACCATCGTAGAATGGTTTCCTCTGTCGTAGAACGGTTCCACCATCGTAGAATGGTTTCCTCTGTCGTAGAACGGTTCTGCCGTCGTAGAATTCTTCTGCCGTCGTAGAATATTTCCACCATCGTAGAATGGTTCTGCCGTTGTAGAACGGTTCCGCACTCGTAGAGTGGTTCCGCACTCGTAGAGTGGTTCCGCCGTCGTAGAACGGTTCCGCCGCCGTAGAAC
>NC_024328.1:14476826-14481259 GCF_000523025.1 Cynoglossus semilaevis
CGTCGTAGAACGGTTCCACACTCGTAGAACGGTTCCGCCGTCGTAGAACGGTTCCGCCGTCGTAGAACGGTTCCGCAGTCGTAGAAAAGTTCCACTGTCGTAGAACAGTTCCATTGTCGTAGAACAGTTCCGCAGTCGTAGAGTCGTTCCGTCGTTGTACAGTGGTTCTGCCGACGTAGAACGGTTTTGCCGACGTAGAATGGTTCCGCCGTCGTAGAATTCTTCTGCCGTCGTAGAATATTTCCACCATCGTAGAATGGTTCTGCCGTTGTAGAACGGTTCCGCACTCGTAGAGTGGTTCCACACTCGTAGAACGGTTCCGCCGTCGTAGAACGGTTCCGCAGTCGTAGAAAAGTTCCACTGTCGTAGAACAGTTCCATTGTCGTAGAACAGTTCCGCAGTCGTAGAGTCGTTCCGCCGTTGTACAGTGGTTCTGCCGACGTAGAACGGTTTTGCCGACGTAGAATGGTTCCGCCGTCGTAGAATTCTTCTGCCGTCGTAGAATATTTCCACCATCGTAGAATGGTTCTGCCGTTGTAGAACGGTTCCGCACTCGTAGAGTGGTTCCACACTCGTAGAACGGTTCCGCCGTCGTAGAACGGTTCCGCCGTCGTAGAACGGTTCCGCCGTCGTAGAACGGTTCCGCAGTCGTAGAAAAGTTCCACTGTCGTAGAACAGTTCCATTGTCGTAGAACAGTTCCGCAGTCGTAGAGTCGTTCCGTCGTTGTACAGTGGTTCTGCCGACGTAGAACGGTTCCGCAGTCGTAGACTATTTCCGCTGTCGTAGAACGGTTCCGCGGCCCTGGAATGGCTCCGCTGTTGTACAATGGTTCCGTTCCATTTCTCACCTGGTCCCCCTGTTTCCCCTGTTTCTCACCTGTTTGCCCTGTTTCTCTCACAGGAAAGGAGGCAACAACAAACTGATCAAGATTTTTCATCGCGAAGGGAAGTACGGCTTCTCTGACCCCTTGACCTTCAGCTCGGTGGTGGAGCTCATCAACCACTACCGCCACGAGTCTCTGGCCCAGTACAACCACAAACTGGACGTTAAGCTGCTGTACCCCGTCTCCAAACACCAGCAGGTGGGGCTGTGGTTCACGGTCGTTGACGGTGTTTACAGAAACGTTGTGGTCGTTTTTGTCAACCTTTTTTTTTTGTTTGTCTTTGTTGTTGTTGTTGTTGTTGTTGTTGTTGTTGTTGTTGTTGCGGTTGCGGTTGCGGTGGCGGTGACCCAGGACCAGGTGGTGAAGGAGGACAGCATCGAAGCTGTGGGCAAGAAGCTCCACGAGTACCATCTGCAGTACCAGGAGAAGAACAGAGAGTACGACAGGCTGTACGAAGAGTACACCAGGACCTCGCAGGTACGCAACAAAATACTACCGTACCGCCCCTGGTACTAGGAGTTCAGAGATCACATCCTGTCCACCTGGTATGCATCGGTCACTGGTCTCAGTTTCATGTGGACCATGGGTCTCCAACCGTACGTCAATTTAAAAATCATTATTTTGCAACCCAGTCGTGGGCTGGACTGGACGGTACAGTGGGCCAGATTTGGTCCGCGGGCCGCCAGTTGATTATCACCGACGTAGATGTTTATTTTTTTAATTTTATTATAGTAAGTACCTCTTACCATGTGTTCAACCCGTGGTCCACATCCTGCCCACAGACCGCCATTTGTGGGCCACTAGTCCACACCAACAAATTGCGATGTTTACGAACAGTTTGCTTCCATTTGTGTCTTGTTCGGATTGTACGTATTTTTTTAATGACTGCATACCGTAAAAGTACTACTACGACCGCTACTACAAACTACAAATATCGATGATCGATTTTTGTACCTGAAGCTTCCGAATCGCTGCAGATTGAAAACTCAAGTTCACGTGTGATTTGTGACAAACTGTGAGGTTTCCGATTTGTTGCAGTAGGACAGAACCCTACTCACCAGTGGGGGCAGTGTTGCCCGGCAACTCCTTTTGTTTATCATTTAGTTCTGTTTTTCCAACGAAAGTCGGACTGGACCCGTCCGGGTTCCCGCCTGAGAAACTGAACCCCCGTTCTCTCGGTTCTTTAGGAGATCCAGATGAAGCGCACGGCCATCGAGGCCTTCAACGAGACCATCAAGATCTTCGAGGAGCAGTGCCAGACGCAGGAGCGCTTCAGCAAAGAGTACATCGAGAAGTTCCGCCGAGAGGGCAACGACAAGGAGATCCAGAGGTAGGCAGTCGCCGTGGCAACCGTGACGGACATCTCTTTGAGCGCTAAGCCCCATCACCATGGCAACAGTGCCCACCTGGAAAAAAAAACACCCTGCGGGTGATTTTAGTCCCAGCTCGGTAATCAGAGTTCGCCATCGATTCTGAACCTCCAACAGCGCCTCACCATGGTTAAAAACCAGAACTCGAGGATGATTTCATACTTTAGAATTTACAGAAATTAAGGACACCAGAGCTAACGTTAGCAACAACAGTCCTGGTACAGACACCAGAGCTAACGTTAGCTACAACAGTCCTGGTAAAGACACCAGAGCTAACGTTAGCAACAACAATCCTGGTACAGACACCTGAGCTAATGTTAGCTACAACTCTCCTGGTACAGATATCTGAGCTAACATTACGTATACTAAAGCCGACAAATTACTTGTATCCAACCTAAAAAATCATCGATTTCGATTGAGTTTGACGTGTTGCCGTTAGCACGCCATGTCTCGGAAGCAGCAAGTCCTGGGTCCGATTCCCAGACGAACCACATACTAAGCGAATTTTTCTCCCCACGTCTTCCCAGGATCATGGAAAACTACGACAAGCTGAAGTCCCGGATCAACGAGATTGTAGACAGCAAACGCCACCTAGAGGTGGACCTGAAGAAACAGGCGGCCGACTACAGGGAGATCGACAAGAAGATGAACAGCATCAAACCCGACCTGATCCAGCTCCGCAAGACCAGGGACCAGTACCTCATGTGGGTGTCTGACACAGTACACACAGTATACTACGTACAGTACTGTGAATATACCGTGTATCTGTGTACTACGTGAACGTGTCTGTGTTCGACAGGTGGCTGACTCAGAAAGGCGTTCGTCAGAGGAAACTGAACGAATGGCTCGGTTTGAAAAACGACACCACAGAGGAGTAAGTGTGTGTGTGTGTGTGTGTGTGTGTGTGTGAGTGTGAGTGTGAGTGTTAGAATCTGGTTTAAAAGTACTTTTTTTTACTCCCCCCACAGTGAGTACAGTATGGTGGATGACGAGGAGGACCTCCCTCACCACGACGAACGTCTTTGGCGCCTGGGAAACATTAACCGCAACCAGGCTGAGTCTCTGCTGCGAGGGAAGCGGGACGGTACCTTCCTGGTCCGAGACAGCAGCAAATCTGGCTGCTACGCCTGCTCTGTGGTGTGAGTATCGGTTCTTCATCTGGTCTACTGTTCTACTGGAACTTAGCTTAAGGACTTTAGCTAATGTTAGCTACAATAGTCCTGGTACAGATACCAGAGCTAACGTTAGCTATAATAGTCCTGGTACAGATACCAGAGCTAACGTTAGCTATAATAGTCCTGGTACAGATACCAGAGCTAACATTAGCTACAACAGTTCTAGTATAGACACCTCAGCTAATGTTAGCTAGAACAGTCCTGGTACAGACCCCAGTGCTAACGTTAGCTACAACAGTCCTGGTACAGATACCAGAGCTAACATTAGCTACAACAGTTCTAGTATAGACACCTGAGCTAATGTTAGCTAGAACAGTCCTGGTACAGATACCAGAGCTAACATTAGCTACAACAGTCCTGGTACAAACACTTCAGCTAATGTTAGCTACAACAGTCCTGGTATAAACACCAGAGCTAACATTAGCTACAACAGTCCTGGTACAAACACTTCAGCTAATGTTAGCTACAACAGTCCTGGTATAAACACCAGAGCTAACATTAGCTACAACAGTCCTGGTACAAACAATTCAGCTAATGTTAGCTACAACAGTACACCCAGCCCACAATAGATGACATATTTCCAAGCCTCACTTTGTACATCTAGTGGTGAGTCGAGAGACTCCTTAGTCGTCTCCTCAAACTTCCTTGTTGAAAACAGATATCCCGTCTTCATTCCTGACCTTTCCTTTCGTGTCTTCCGTCTCAGGGTGGACGGCGAGGTCAAACACTGCGTCATCAACAAGACCAGCACCGGCTACGGCTTCGCTGAGCCCTACAACCTGTACGGCTCCCTGAAGGAGCTGGTGCTGCACTACCAGCACACGTCGCTGGTCCAACACAACGACTCGCTCAACGTCACGCTGGCGTTCCCCGTCTACAGCCAACAGAGGCGGTGACCCCGCTGTCCGGACCAACTCGACCCTCACCTGTCGTCCAGCCCAGCCTCCTCCCACGGTTTCACCCAACCCTGCCCCCCCCCCCCCCCCCCCCCTCTCCCACACCAA
>NC_024328.1:14481270-14486542 GCF_000523025.1 Cynoglossus semilaevis
ATTATTGGGTTTTATGGGGTTTTCTTTACCTAAAACATTAGCTTAGTGCTAAAGCTAGGTTAACCTTCCACAAAATTCACAAGATTTTTAGACTGAGGCTACAGTACAGTACAGATGAAGCAGTACTACAACAGGTACTTCAACACAACTCCGAATTATCGCAGACAGAACTGCTATCGATGCAGTAAATAAAGCAGTCTTTTAATGGTGTGTGAACCATAGCTTGAGAACACCTGGTGGAGATGATGCGGTCGTTCTGTCTTTTCAAAAACACTAGATTATTTTACCGACAAATGCAGAAAAATGCGAAAAGCCTGGTGATTGGTTGATTTTTTTTTTCGCCCCAGTTCAACAAATTTTTTGTGATTAAAGGGTTAAATCTAGCGTGTCGCATCCGGGGATTTAAGTAGGAAAAACCGCGGTACTTAAGTGCTGGACTGAGGAGGAGGAGCAGCAGACTGAAACATCAGACTCCTTCTTTAATTAAAACTGCAGGAACTGGCGACCCCAAGTGGACAGAGTGTGTCCGTGACTTCAGAACAGCGGTCGAAGAAAGACTTCATTTTCAATCGGAGTGAAAGACTTAAAACGAGGTTTCTCGTCTGACGGAATCAGCATTTTCTTTCAGGAGTTTCTTCCATTTTTTTTTTTGTTTTTGTTTTTCTCCGGATTTTTTCGGACAAACGAGAGAGAGATTTGTAAAGATTCTGGACACGACGGCTGCGTGGTTTAAATTTTAATTTCACTTCCTGTCTGTGTTTGTTCTTGGTGTCATGTTGAAGGATCTGTTTGAGCTCAGATCAGACTCCGAAGGGAAAGACGATCGAGAGAGATTTTTTGGTTCCACGTTTTTGGTTTGGGGAATTCTAAACCTCAACATTTCACTTTTGTGGATTTTTTTTTCTCGCCCGTCATTTTTAGCCCTTGAGCAGGGAGACTGAAACTGGAGAAAACACTGGCCGTACACACCGTTGGGAAAACTTTTCAAGCTCTTTCGTCCTCATTATCGTAACACCTGGTAAATGTGTGTTCAGGGAGCAGCGCTACACAACGTTTAAATAAAAAAAAAATAAAAAAAAGTGTTGAACATCAGTCGCAGTGAATAAAACAGGTCGTTGACAGGTCTGGAGGAAGTGTCTGCTCTGTTTCTTATTTTTTCGTTTTTCGTTCACCTGAGCTAACGTTAGCTGCAACAGTTCTGGTACAAACACTACAACTAATGTTAGCTACAACAGTCCTGGTACAAACACTACAACTAATGTTAGCTACAACAGCCCTGGTACAGACACCAGAGCTAACATTAGGTACAACAGACAACAATAAATTATTTAAATAAAAATGTAAGAAAAAAACTACAAGCTTGGAAATACATTAAAAGTAGTATACATTTGTTTTTGTTTTTTTTCTTTGGGGACTTTAATTATTTTATCATATTTATTACTGTATTCAAGTGCTATATCTTCAAATCACCGACAGAGAGCAGTGTTACACTGTACCTTCGCCGGAAACGTTTCAAGGATTAGGAGACTTTTCCGCTCGTCCTCGTCGTTAGACCAATGCTGACGGGAGCGCGCGCCCGTTAACGCTGGTCGGTTGTGAACGTGTCACAGAAGCGGTCGTATGCAAGTGTTTAACTGCGTGAAAGCGCGTAAAATAACCGTAGTTTTTTTTATCGCGTTGTGAAGCCGAGGGCCGGTCGGTCTCTTGTGTTAAACTCAGAATGGCTCACCTAACACAGAACCCCGCAGAGAAAGAGAGGTGAGGATCTGGAACTGTTAGCATGGCTAGGCTAGGCTAAGCTAAACGTAATGACAATGTCGGTAAAATACTGAATTTCCATTGTGTCACCGCGACGAAATTGCACAAATGTGTTGGTATTTTACATATAATCGGAATCACAATGACTTACGGACGGATTTTAGTCCGTAAAATTAAATAAAATGTTCTTTTTCTGTGCGGTTTACCGAAGCCCGTACTTAAAATTAGAGTTTGTGATATTTAATATTTTTCTAAAATACTACATTTTACCGTAGGAGACTGTGGAAAAGATTTCGTTAAGGAAATGTGACAGATTTTAATTTTGTTTATTTATTTTTTTCTGTGAGTTTGTTCTGGTGTCTGAGGGTCTGTTAGCATGACGTGTAGATACGAGTGTGGATTTTTTTTGCGCCCCACCCCCCTCTTGTTTGTGTTTAATTATAGTTTTCAAGTTTTAGCGGAGATTTGCGTTAAAAGATGGAAAAAACTGCTGGAGAAGAAAACAAAAAAACAAAAAAAACTGTCGCATTTATAAGGCTAAAAACATGTTTTACCCAACACCATACATTCGTACTTGGGTCCATGTTTTTCGGGTCATAAGTACAAATATTAGAAGATATTCGTATATTAATTAAATATAATTCGACAACACATCGCCAACACGAAGTGTTCATTTTTTCGCTTCACAAAAATCATCAAGTGGGCCGTTTTGAACCACCTAGCGGTCCACTTTCGGCCCGCGGGTCTTATGTTTGACTGCTATAAATAATCAGTCAGTAAGCAAAAACTTTAACGACTCTTCCGACTCTCGTGTCTCCAGGTTCATCTGTCTCTACCCAGTCTACATCAACAGTAAGAAGACGTTGGCCGAGGGTCGCAGGATCCCCGCGGAGAAGGTGACTTTTTTTTTCAGTCCCAGTTTGAACCTATGGAGGTGACCGCTACAGTAACTTCAGTTGTCGTTGTTGTCGTCGTGTCTGCAGGCTGTGGAGAATCCGTCTTGCACTGAGATCAGAGACGTCCTGACGGCAGCTGGGGCGAACGTCTACATGGAGGTAAAAAAAACCTCACACGGATACTAGATACTGCAGTTGACTGTACCAGTACTTCGTCTATCTAGTATGTCGTCTATTGTTAGGGTGTTAGCAAAAAAAACACGTAAGTAGAGATGCGATACTTATTATATTATTTACTTATATATTAACTCTTTACAAACTTTTAAAGAGGTATCGTAGGTCGTCAAATATGGCAAAAAAAAATGACGAAATGTTCGCAAATCGTGTTTGAAAATGCTTATTTCATCACGAAAATCACACAAAAAAATTATCGGAAATTTAAAAAATGTTATATACTGCAAAAACCATAGATTGATAGTGAAAAATTTGCAATACAAAAATATATTTAAAATATGAAAAACCTTGGGGGGGGGGCTAAGACCGTAACAGAAAGTGGAGAAAAGTTCAAAAATGCTGATTCTTCACAACTGAAGTCGTTCAATTTTTTTCTTTTTTCAGAACAAAATGCATCCCAGAGAGTGGAACAGAGACGCCCAGTTCAGAGGTCGCATCAGAATCCAGCTGAAGCAGGAAGACGGCGCCCTCTGTCAGGACAAGTTCCGCTCCCGTACGTCCTTCATTCCGCCGAGTCCCAAACTCTGGTTTACGCTCGTTCCTGTTTGACCCTGACCCTTATTTTTTATCTCCTTCCCTCCCTCCAGGTAAAGATGTGATGCTGTATGTCGCCGAGATGATCCCCAAACTGAAGACTCGGACTCAGAAAGGCGGCGCAGACACAGGCTCCCAGCAGGGGGAGGGAGGAAAGAAGAGCAAGAAGAAGAAGAAGTAGAGGATTTTATTTTAAGATTTTTTTTTTTTTTTTTTTCGGTAAGGACTTCCAGGCGTTTGGCTTTAAGTTGGGCTGTTTGTTGGAGGACGGCCTGGATCTTCACGAACTCTGCCTGGAGCGTCCAGGCCACAACCTGAGGGACGTTCCCCGGGAACACGCCTGTTGAAAACTTTCACTTCCGTTTCACACCTTTGTTTTCTTCATGATCAGTGAGAGTCAACGTTTGAATAAATGAACACACCGCAGAGATGACAGTCGGAGAGACGTGCTGTTTGATTGGATCGTGTTTTTGAAAAGTCCTGATGAGCGCTGCAGTCCTTTGAGACACGGAGGTGGCCGAGTCTTTGGAATCATAAACATTTTATTTTAAAATGTTTGATTTTTTTTTTTTTTTTGCAAGTGAGTGAAGAAAGAAAATTGAATTAAAAAATCTCAAAAAATGGCGATGAAATTTTTTGTTTTTATCTCAAAGTACACAAGTGTAGGATCTGACCAATCAGGAGATGATAAACATCAACCAATGCAAAGATTTGATTTAAAAATTATTCTAATTCAAGGTTCAGAACATAATAATAAAATGTACATGGAATATATATATATTTTTAAAAAATTAAAATTAAAACATGTTTTTTTTAATCTTTTTTTAAAAAATACGTCTGAAAATAAGAAGCAAACACAACATAACTATCTTCTCTGACCATTACTGCCTTCCACAAACGTCACAGCTGACGTCATTTCAGTAGTTATAGCGGACCGTAAACAACAGTGAGCGGCCATGACAGTGTCTTAACCACCGACGTGTAACACGTCACCGTCTCCTTTTACGTTTTGTTTTACTGTACTTTTTATGCTAAGCTACGCCCTCTGCTATACCTCACCTGACCACCAGCTGTCACAACTTCCCGTCTCACTTCAATGTCGACAGTTTTCCTACTTTATTTCCTGTAGGAATAAATTTATTCCCTGTAGGAATAAAGTAGGAACATTGGCTGTCACACGTCACGTGTTTTTTTTGTTTGTTTTTGCGTATGAAATCAACGTGGTTCGCTCAAAATATTAAAATAATCGAAAATAAAAATGAATGTTCTAGAAAAGTCAACTGTCCTGGATGTTCACGTCATCATTACGTCATCATCACGTGATGCGGTCGCTCGGCGACAGCTGCAAAGTTTGGTTTCACAGGTTTGTCGCTGGTACTGGTGAGTTTGGTCTTCGTTGTCTTTTTTAAAACTATTTGTAACCACTATTTTAAGTAGTAGTAGTATTTGTAGTAATAGTAAAATGTTGTTCTTACTGTCGTGAAGTACTGCGCTGGAGTTTAATATCCGGTAGAATAAAAATAGTCAGTGCTTTCACTGAGAATAGCGGTGTAGCATTTGTACGGAGGCCCCGAAGGGACGTGTAAAAACTAATATTTATTATATAATAAATATTAAATAATAATAATAATAAATTTAAAAAAATATAACCTGGAAGTTAGCGCCAGAAACGTTTTTTTAATTTATCCCCCGTGTCGCTTTTGGGCCTCCGTATTAGTGATAGGAAGACCGACCCTTTTTATTGATTCGAATCATTGACTCTCGAACAGTAAAATGAACGAGTCGTGAACGAATCTTGAACTAATCATTTCATTTGTTTTACAGCAGGTGGCGCTTTAGCCCTATTGTGG
>NC_024328.1:14487045-14491330 GCF_000523025.1 Cynoglossus semilaevis
CCCGCCATTAATAAGATTTTAAAAAAATATTTCCGCTGAAACGACCGGTTAAAATAGCTTAAAACCGTAGGAGAAGATTCGTTTGTTTTTAATTCGACATTTTTAAATTTTACAAATTGTCAAACGAACGTATGTTTTACTTATATGCTAATTTATCGGAGAGTTCCGTCGTGGCCCGACTTGCTAGCACTTGCTAGCACCGTAAACATGACAACAACGTCCTTTTATAACTTTCATCTTGTCTTTTCCAAATCCACAAAGAACTTTACGTCAGGAGAATGGACGAAAACGCGTTTATTTTTTTCCCCCAACGAACTGATCTTTTACTAAATATTTATTGTTACTTTATTTATACAAAAGAAAAGACCCAGAATGTCATGTTATTGCTTCCTCTGTCAGAGCTCGGGGACGAACGCCGCCATGGTGGACCAGACCCGGGCGCCGATCGCCTTCGGCCGGCGGGCGGTCCCGCAGCTGTTCGAGGTGCTGCAGCTTCCGGAGACTGACGTCATGCACAGACGCCGGGCGCTGGTGTCGCTGTGTGACCTGATGCACGACCCCCAGCGGATCCACCAGGCTGTGGATGGAGGTGGGTGACACGAATACTCTATGTATATATATATATATATGTATATATATAATCACAAGCACAGCAGATTCTGAGAAATACAACTGATTTCCACTGGGACTTGTAAAGCATCACCTTTGTTTTTTTTTTTTTTTGGTGTAGCACTTTACATTATCTTGAGTTTTCTTGCCGTACATGTGTTGACAAAAATACAACACTAGAGTATGTGTACTGCAGTTTTTTGGTGTTTTTTGACCACAGGTGTTCTGGAGCAGTTGGAGGTTCTGCTCAAAGATGAAGATGCCACAGTCAGGAAGCAGACCTGTGAACTGCTCCACCTGATCTGTGGCCACAACATCGGCAGGTACTACAATACTGCAATACTCGGGTGTAGTACTCGTCAAGTACTCTGGCTGCGAAGGGTTTTTTTTTTCAGAGACGTCTTCTCAACAATCAACGAAACAAATATCTTTTTCTTTTTTTTTTACATTATTAGAATTAACCGTGTCACCAGCAGAGGGCAGTATACTGCCTGTATTACTAGTACAGTAAACCCTTGTTTTTCGCGGGGGTTACGTTCCAAAAAGAACCCGTGATAGGCAAAATCAGTGAAGTAGAAATCTTTATATTTTTTACAATTAAATACTCCTCCTCTTCCCTGTCACTGTCAGCAAAGTTTTGATACAGTATTCTCACTTTTGTGCAGATAACGTTTGTATCCAACGTAATGTTTTTTTTCCTGCAGTCATTAATCCACAGAGCTAATGCAGACTCCATCCTTACCATGGTCTTGTTGCGGGCAGTTGCAACCCTTTTTGAATCCTTATTAAAACTTATTGCTGCTGTCTTCCTTATGTTTTTTTCTTCCTTCTTTATGGAACGAACGGAAGATTCATTAATTCCATAATGCCGACCTACAGCCGCATAGCTTTTAGCTTCATTTAGCATGTCCAATAGTTTTACTTTATCACCGATAGACAGCATCTTCCGCTGCCTTTTGGTCCCTACCGCAGGTACTTTTGCCGGTCCAGAGCGTTTTGTCGACATTATGGGGTTTGATAAACTCGAAATTGCAAGAGAATTTGCACGTACGTAATGTCAATTTGGCAAGCTGTTTTGCGTACGTGTACATAATAAACCGCAACGTTATTGGCGCACAGGTAGAGAAGAAGCGGAGTGACTTTTTAGCCAATCAGAATGCAGAACACAATGCACGATGCAAATCCGTGAAGTAGCGAAACCGTGAAAAGTAAACCGCGTTATAGCAAGGGATCACTGTATACCGGTTTGAAAGGATATATTACAGATGTATGTGAATGGCTCAACAATGCCCTCAATTACCTTTTTTATCAGTGACATTGATATCATTGAAGTCAGTGGGGTGTTTGTTCCTGCAGTTCTGTACCACCTTTAGAATTTCCATTTTATCCACCTTTTGAAGAAACATCCACAAGGTCATGAACCGCCTGGCCATGCTGCCCGCAGGTAGAACCAGGCATTACTGTCCCCTAGAGGCTCTGTTTTCCGCTCCTGTATTTTCAGTGATGACGTGAGTACGGTGTCCTGCAGGTGCCAAGGCTCTCCTCGCGCTGGTTCCCAAACTGTTGACAAAGCTGGAGGAGGAGGAGGAGGAGGAGGTGCAGGTTCTCCTCCTCTCCACCCTCAGTTTCTGCTCCACCCTGGACGCTCTCCCCGCCCTGGCCCTGGATGCTGTCTCCTTGGTGAGACAGAAGCTCCTCCACTCCTCCCAGGACGTGCGCCGAGAAGCGGCGGCGGCCATGATGGCGCTCAGGTGATGACACCAAACCACGCTAGGCTAAAATGCTACGTTGTCTGGAAAATTTGTTTCGATTCACGTTTGATGAGTTTGTGTGGTTTTTTTTTTTTCGTTCGTCGCAGTGTTCCCGAGGAGGGCAAGCGGCGGGTGTGTAAGGAGGCGGTACTTCCTGAAGTCGTACGATTGTTACAGGAAGCAGACGTAAAGGTTCAGGCTAACGCTGTCGCCGTCATCATGTACACGGCCATTACTACGGAAGGTACACGCGCAGAATCAAAAATCAAAATTCATCCAGCGGGCCGGATTGTGTCCCCAGGCGGGCCGGTTTTGGCCCGGGAGCCATATGTTGTTCACTGCTAGTTAACCGTTAACTGGACTTCCCTGCTCCTTCTGTTTTGCCCTCAGGTAAAATGCAGTGCCTGGACCTGGACGTGGTGCCGGTCCTCCTGGACCTGGTGTCCAGTTCCGAGGAGGAGGACGAAGAGGAGGACATGGAGAAGAGGAGGAGGAGGAAGGCCCTCGTCATGTACTGCCTGCGGGCTCTGACCACTCTGGCCGAAGCTCCCAGAGGACGCCACCTCCTGATGGAGCAGCTCCCCCTGCTGGAGAAATGGAGCGAAGTAGCGGAGAAGGACGAGGACATCAGGCGAGCCGCCCAGACCGCGGTCAGGGTCATCACCTGGGCTCCGTGAGGACCAGGAGGGACCCCGAGGTCCAGACTCTGGTCCAGGTTCTGGACTAGACCAGTTTTAGTAAAAAAGTTTGGACTTCTGTCTCAGTTTTATATTTTAATATAATATACAATATTCATATATTTCTCTATTTTATTTACGCATTTTTTTAAATATAATGTAAATATGCATTTAAATTTTTTTTTTTAAACAATTAAATATTTGAAATAAACTTGACGGGTATAAAAAAACAACTGTATTTTACATGACTTTATCAATATGTATTTTTTTCCTAATTTACAGACGCAGGAAGCTCATTAGTGTTTGATTCATTTTGATTCATTCATTTATATATTTTCAAATATTTCCTCTCAAACATCCAGCAGCCTGCAGTCATGTCCACTTCACCACCGCGTGAGAGAACCGTTCCCTTCTGACCTGCTGGTCTGAATGAAGCTGCTCTCCAGTCGAATTAAGGCCACAGCTCTGCAGCTTCACAGAGTACATAAAGGACCTCAGAGTACTCAGTAGTATCAGAGTCAGAGTGACCTTTGACCTGTTGTTCTGAAACATTGACAGATTATCTTTGAATAAAAACAGTAAAGGGACATGACTGGATTCTTTTCGAATGAAGTAATTTTTTTTTTCATTGTGTCCCACTGCGGCCCAGTTACAAATTACCCATAGACCAGCACGGGTCCCCGGACCAGGGGTTGAGACCCCTGTTTTAGGTGTCATGTAATAGAAAAATATAATTGTATGAAACGAGTGACTCTGCCAACACTGAAACATCTTTCTTTCTGCACGTTTAAAACGAGATAAAAAAGTGTCATTAATTCAGAACTAAACTTGAGTTAATTATGAACAATAGTGGAAATAAATACACAAAGTAAACACATTTTTTGTTTTTCACAATGTGCAACATATGACTAACAAATTAATTTTACTTAATGAAAAATATCGTTAATTCAACACAAAGCAGATACCTTTTATTTATTTATTTATTTAATTATTTTTATTTTTAAGTTTTTCTTTTAGTTTTACTTTTATTTTTACTTTTGCTTTTATTTTCTTTTAATTTTTACTTTATTTGTTTTTACTTTTATTCTTTTATTTATTTTTTCTTTTTACTTTTTCTTTTATTTTTTCAT
Source organism: Cynoglossus semilaevis (assembly GCF_000523025.1). Lineage (NCBI taxonomy): Eukaryota > Metazoa > Chordata > Actinopteri > Pleuronectiformes > Cynoglossidae > Cynoglossus > Cynoglossus semilaevis. The sequence goes on from NC_024328.1 coordinate 14,491,213, forward strand.
TTTGTTTTAATTATTTTTTATTTTAATTTTGACTTTAATTTTTTCTTTTTAATTTTCTTTTTCTCTTTTTCTTTTCTTTTTCTTTTTTAAATTATTTTTTATTTTAATTTTTACTTTA
>NC_024328.1:14491459-14494585 GCF_000523025.1 Cynoglossus semilaevis
TTTTATTTTTATTTTTATTTTTATTTTTATTTTTATTTTTATTGTCCGTATAGTTCCATACACCTGCGTCATCATCATCACGCTGCTCTTTATTTAAGCTCCTCCCCAAACACAAAAAGCTGCAAATGGACTGGTCCACAGAGAGAGAGAGAGAGACAGAGAGAGAGAGAAGCGCAGGTTGCCGTTATCTCACACACACACACACACACACACACACACTTACACAGCGCGTGTGACGGGTCTACCGACTGTCGATTCTTCTCGATGTTTCTGACAAACACCGGTAACAGGTAAGAAAGCTTTCAAACCGCCGATTCGCAGAACCGACAGTGTTCGGTTTGGACCGGGATCTGCCCCGGTAAAGTGTCCAGGTGAAGGTCGATGTCCTGCCGGACAGTGAACTTGAACCTGAGGAATCGAACACTTCGTAGACAGACGTTGAAGGAACGAATTTTTAAATTATTTTGTGCAACTTTTTCTGCCAGTGTTGTGGTCCATAATGCCCTTCGAACGGGAGGTGAGGTGAGCGGGGTCTGCGCTGTTATCCCCCCGGGACGCGGTGCACCGCAGCGGGACTGACTGTCACCGCGTCCCGCCCCCCTCCTCTCTGTGTTTACCTTATAGTTTCTTTCCGCTTTTTTTGTCGTCGGGTTTGTGGTCCTGCAACATGGAGGTTATCGTGGTGATGATGAAGATGATGATGATGATGATTATGTAAGATGAGAGAGGGGAGGATGGAGGGAGAGAGGGGAGAGAAGGAGGGAGGATTAAGGAGAGTTTTACGTAACACCCCCTCAAACTGCCTACACTGAAATATCGGCTGACATTCACTAACACTGAAATCCATCCATCTGTCCATCCATCATCCATCCGTTCATCCATCCATCCATCCATCTATCCATACATCCATCCATACATCCATCCATCTGTCCATCCATCATCCATCCGTTCATCCATCCATCCATCCCTCCATCATCCATCCATCATCCATCTATCCATCCATCATCCGTCCATCCATCCATCATCCATCCACCCATCCACCCACCATCCATCCATCATCCATCTATCCATCCATCATCCGTCCATCCGTCCATCCATCCATCCATCATCCCCCCATCCATCCATCGTCCACCCATCCATCATCCATCCATCCATCATCCATCCGTTCATCCATCCATCCATCCCTCCATCATCCATCCATCATCCATCCGTCCATCCATCATCCATCCGTTCATCCATCCATCCATCCATCATCCATCCATCCGTCCATATTTCAATCTTAATTTTTCATCCTGAAAAATCCCTCTCTTCTGTGTTCCGTAAATGCTATGGCTAACAGTTAGCTACACATTCGCTCAGAAACTTAGCCAAACGACTGTAGCCACGACTCGCTCCGTGAATTTCTCCCACTCGAGTCCTCAGGTCAGAGGTCACGTCGGTTATATTTGTATTGACAGTATAAACTACTGTCCTCCGGGTGGCTGATGTTGATCAACGTGCGTCGTTGCCAGAGGTGTCACGACTCCATAATAGCCAAAACGCAGACGCAACCAATAGAATGATCAACCATGTGATGGAGTGAGGGGTCCCCAAGTGGAACAGTAATCAGAGGTTGATCTTGTCTCAGATGGAGGGAGAACCAGAGCCACGCAGAGCTCTGGCTTTTTTGGGAAGTCGGTCTCTGAGAAGCAGTTGTCATGGAAACATGAGCAGCATCTCTCTCTCTCTCTCCCTCTCTCTCTGTCTCTCTCTCTCTCTGGGTGTAGAACTGAGGAGTGTGACACCAACAACTACACACAATATGTCGTCGTTGTCGTCCCCTCTGTGACACTGACGGTCGACTGACACCAGAGTCAGACGGTGTCTTTGTCTCCGTCCCACTGGACTGGATAATGGACCTCTGGAAACAACTGCTGGTACAGAGGCTGGTATATGTGATGGTACAAGTGATGGTACAGGCCATGGTACAGGGGCAGGTACAAGTGATGGTACAGAGGCAGGTACAGCTGATGGTACAAGTAATGGTACAGGGGCAGGTACATGTGATGGTACAGGGGCTGGTACAGGTGCTGGTACGGGTGATGGTACAAGTGATGGTACAGTGGCTGGTTCAAGTGTTGGTACAGGTGCTGGTCACAAAACCACTGGTTTCTGATGATAACAAACCGAAAACCTGGTCCGACCCTGGAATCTGACCAGTGACCTTCTTTACTCTTCCACTGGTCAAAACCAGTGACTGTATATTATGGATTATTACAGTTCAATATATGAGCAAAAAAGACGGTTCTCATATATATATATATATATCTTTATCTGTATTTATACATAAATATATTGATATATTTACTATATATGTTTTGACATCACAGTGTATTACGATTGTACATTTGTAAATATAAAGAAAAACAACCTTTTTTCCCGTATACTGCTGGAACATCATCAACTCCCAGCATGCATTTGTGGAGGCTCAACCTCAGGTCAGCGGCCCATCTTGTGTCAGAGCAGCCTGACTGGGGTCAGGACAGTGAGTCAGAGATTTTCCCAGATTAATAATCCCAACATTTGGATTAGTCACGGATGAGAAACACAGGTGAGAAACAGTGACCTCTACCTGCTGATGTTGGTATTTCTGTTCCTGAAATAGACATTTTTTAGAGGTCATAGCTCAAGGAATGTTGATTTATCTTAAATTATAACAATGAATTGGGATTAACCTTTAACCTTTTTTTTTTGTATTACACGTATTTCTTGTATTTAACCTAAAATATAAACATAAACCTCCACAGAACTCTTCCAGGTGGCTTTAGGTCTGGATCAGAACCACTGAAGGTTTTGATAAGGTCTGTTTTTCAGGTTCCAGGTTCAGGTCTTAATTTGTGGTAAAACCAGGTATTGAACGTCCGACGTTCGTGCTCTAGTGCAGTTCCTGAGCGTTTCACACTGATGTGTGGGCGCTGTCCTCTATTCCTGGACTCATGAGTCATCTTCACTCATGTTATACAACCAGAACTTTGACAGTCCTCACACTTACACCACATCCTGGAGCCCTCTGATATATGTCCGATATATGTCACATATGTCACATATGTCTGATATATGTCCGATATGTCTGATATATGTCACATA
>NC_024328.1:14494729-14495468 GCF_000523025.1 Cynoglossus semilaevis
CTCTGATATATGTCATATATGTCACATATGTCTGATATATGTCTGATATATGTCATATATGTCCAATATGTGTCACATATTTCTGATATATGGCTGATATATGGCTGATATATTTTTGATATATGTTTAATATATGTTATATATGTCTGGTATATGTCACATATGTCTGATATATGTCTTATATATCTCATATATGTCTGATATATGTAATATGCCTGATATATTTCTGATATATGTCTGATATATGTCACATATATGTCATATATATTTCTGATATATGTTATATATGTCCAATATATGTCACATATGTCTGATATGTCATATGTCTGATATATTTCTGATATATGCCATGTATCTCTGATATATGTCTGCTGTATTTCTGATATATGTCTGATATATGTCCGATATATGTCCAATATATGTCATATATGTCTGATATATAGCTGTATATTTAGTGACATACATTCTTTGGTTTGTTTATATTCAGTTTTTCCATCAGTTTGACTGAGGACTAATATAATCAACATGTATTTCTTTCACCACATGAACTTTTCCAGGTTGAGTGCAGACCCGCCGCTGTCCCTCGGACATGTCAATCAAACGGCCATCTGACTGTTGTCTGTTGCCTGTGACGCCTGTCCTCTTTGAACAGTTGTTGTTGTTGTTGCATATGTTTAATCATCAGGTTGGAAAAAAAAGACCAGGGCTCTTATCTCTGAGTGCAGCAGGGGGCTGGGGA
>NC_024328.1:14495482-14496180 GCF_000523025.1 Cynoglossus semilaevis
GGGGGGGGGGCCGCGAGGGGAGGGTATGTGTGTGGGGGGGGTGCTTTTGGCAGATTTTTCAGGAAAATTCTTTTGTTGTGGTGAAACTCTGTCTTTGTAGAGCCATTGAAAAAGTTCGTTCAATTTTTGTTGTTCAGCCTGTCAGTCCGTTCGCCGCTAGTTCCATCAGAGCAGGAATTTTAAGTTGTGTAGCTGATAGCGAGGCTCAGACCGGTCTGGGAGTTCAAACCTTTAGAACATCACAAGTGGACACGTGAAAAAGTTGGACAGTTAACAGGCCGTTAACCTCGATATGCTACAGGGAGAATGCTAGGTCGCTAAACCAGCTACCTGCTAGCTAGTTGTCTTAGCTTGAAAAAACGTCAGGATTCCACTGATGCCAGTCACTTTAGGATTCTTTTTTTCTCATGAGTGGTGTGTGTGTGTGCGTGCGTTATTTAAGTGAGTACTAGATTACTTTAGATTACTTTGGATTACTTTATAAATTAACACCGACTTCAACCAAGAACTAGAAAACAGCAGCTTCAGGACCAGGAACTGAGATAATAACAATAATAATAAACAGTCCCGTGACATCACATGGTCACGTGACATCACACGGTCATGTGACATCACACGGTCACGGCCAGTGTAAGTGGCAGTTGTCGCATGTTACCCATGTCAGGTTGGGTGTGGTCACGTCCTGCAATCTGAGATAA
>NC_024328.1:14496208-14515710 GCF_000523025.1 Cynoglossus semilaevis
CACACAATCACACACGCACACACACACACACGTGCTAACTCTAACGGCCGCTTCTTGTGATTTCCCGATCTGAGGTTAAAAAAGGTTAAAAAACAGTTCCCGCTTTGATTGTCCCGCTGTGTAGCTTCCGTTAGCGTTTAGCACCAAAACTTAGCACCGAACCCTATTTTCATACAGGACCCACAGGTTGAGAAACTGCACGTCAGTTTCGGAAAAATAAAATACCAGATCAGAGGTCAACACACTGCTGCTTACTCTATCACTGGGCCAATGTTTTTTACACTGCACCACCGCCCGGTGGATCGACAGCAAAATCGAAGGTCGCGTGCGGTCGCCGCAGTCTTTGAGGTCATCGTTAAAATAACGGTTCAATTATATGCAGTAGTATATTTAGCTTTTTGCCGATATCCGATATGTCGATATTGTCTGAACGCTAAAATTCCGATATATACCATTACCGATATATGCAGAGGTGTGCTGTGTCACAATGACAACAATTTACTTTCACTTTCACTTCTGAACTATTTCTAGGGCGAAACGCAGGCATTACGTTATCGGGTTTTCGGGTAAAAAAAACGATCACCATTTTTACCGATGTTGCATATGCTAATATCGAATGACAATATTGGTTCGGTGGTACTATCGGACATCCACGATAATATCATATGCTATATACTGTATATGATATTAAACAGTTAGCTGTTAGCTGTCAGTCATGCACATGGTCCAATCAGATGCCCTCTCTTCCAGCGTGTTTTTTTTTTTTTTTTAAATTCAGGTTCTAGAAAAGGCAGTTCTGCAACCAGCATTTAAGACTTCAGGGAAAAGAGCCCTGAAGTTTGTAATCAGAGAAGAAATAGTGTTTTACCGCTGTCTCTGTCTGACGCGTATATGCCGACGATGGTTGCAACGTGGAATTTACAGGAAGTGTAACCGCGTGTGTGGTTGGTTATAAATCTGAGGCTAAGGTCTGTGTGTTCTCAGGACCCGCTCTTTGTGTTTCTTCACTGTGTTCCGAATCAGTGACCTGCACTAACGACCTCCATTGCGATGCTAACGACATCGTTTCCTTGTCCTCGTCTGGACAAACACTCACAAAGACAAACGCTCTCTGTCAAAGTCAACCGGACTCTGGTCCGCCCCTGGACCTGGACCAGTTAGATCGGGCATAAACATAAACAACCCCTACTACTGGGGGTGTGGTCACCTAGCAACCCCCAGATATCTCCCATCATGCCCTTGACTTATCGTCCGCGCCAGTCACATGGAGTGTTTTAAAAAGTTAAAAAAGGTTTCACGTCGTAGAGTTGTCGCTGACCTCAGACCAGCAGCGACACCTAGCTGTGACTGTGAGTCCAGTTATTTTAGTTTTAGGACTTAGGTTTGTTGAGCGACTGAAACTGGACTCCCTTCACGTCATCGATCAGACCATTGATCGCAGGGTCTACGCTAACGTCCCTCCAGAGACAAACGGGGCTTTTAGTGGGAGGGCAAACCACAGCAGCAGGATGTATGTGGTGGTCTGGATGTTGTCGGAAAATTCCATCGTTTCAAATATATGTGTATGTATATATATATATGTATATATATATTTACATACACATTGCTGACCCATACCCATGCATATAAATGTGTGTGCATATATACACATATATAGATATATTCATATATACATATATTCACATATATAGATACTGTATATTCATATATACATATGTTCACATATATAGATATATTCATATACACATATAGATATATTCACATATACATATACACACATATGTGTATATATTCATATACACATATATACAATTCATATATACATATACATATATACATATATTCATATACACATATATACAAATATATAGATATATTCATATACACATATATTCACATAAATAGATATATTCATATACACATATTTTGTAGTAGACAGAGTTTTCCATGGATAGATTTATATATACATATAAACACATATATAGATATAGTCATATATACATGTATACACATATATATATCCATATACACATATAGATATATACATATATATTTTTTCCAATATATTTATATATTTCAGTATATATTTTTCAGTATATTTTGCAGGTTGAAAATACAATCCTGAATATGTGATTCTGGCCATTGTTTCAAAAGCCTAGTATTGAATACAAAATAAATGAAGTATGTTTACCTATGGCACTTGGTCCAGTGTATTTTAAAACATACTACCACGTACATGTACTGCAGGAGGAGTTCCTGTTTCAAATTGTTAACAAACCTCGGTCTGAAGTGGACCAGAAACACACTGGTACCAGTGGCACACAGTACGCTGTATACCATCACATTAATTTTTCAACATCAGTGAGACCAGGGGGCAGCAGAGATCAGTCGGCAGACTGTAGAACATTAACGACGGTCACCGCAAAGCAGGAAAGATGACACTCCACAAATGTATTTTGAAATATTTATGAGGAGCTGCGTACCAGCCATTATCCTGAATATGAAAGACAAGTAGATGATAAAAATGAATAAAAATATAAGATGTGAAACAAACAAGTAGATGAATGCATAAAAATATATAAAATATATATTAAAATATATATATATATTCATATACAGTATATCATATATATACTATATACATATATACTATACAGGGAGAGTTATTAAATAAATGGTATTCCATTTATTTAAACACCCCCCGTATTTCTTTTCTATTTTACATATATATTCATATATATTTGAATATATATTTCATATATTTTTATGCACTCATCTACTTGTTTTTTTCATTCAGGAGAATGGCTTCTACGCAGCTCCTATATAATATATATACTATATATATTATATAGGAGTATATATATATTAATATATATGTATATATCCCAATAGTCATCACACAGGTGTGTGTTTTCAGCTGGTATTATTACATAGGAGTATACATATATATATTATATACTGTATATAGTATAATATATACTATATATAATATATCCTATATAACATATATATATATACATATATACATATATATATGTATATATATATATATGTATATATCCCAATAGTCATCACACAGGTGTAATGTTTCCAGCTGGTATTTTTAGTGAAACTCTGGTGCGTCATGACCTTTGACCTCTTAATGTTTTAGATGCTGATCCGGACAAGAGGACGTTGAAAAAAACGCTTTCAGAAATGATCCCTGATTCTTTTTGAGAGGTAAACACACAAACACACACACACACATTTGGTCGTTGTTTTTGACAGAAGCCTGTGTGATGTGTGGCTCCCCACTCACCCCCCCTTTCCCTCCCCCACCTCTCTCACCCCTGACCTGCTGTCACTGCCTCTGTCTCTCTCTCTTTGTTACATAAACCTCTGGAATAATCCCTCTGTTGCTATTTGTCCACAACACACACACACACACAAACAGGTCCGACAAACTTGTGTTTGTTCTCCTTCCAGGTACGGACCAATCAGAAGTCAGGATGATGCCCAAGGTAAATGAAATGAAGTGAGACTACTTTAAACGATACAAATGACCTCCGTAATTAGGGATGTCCGACGATTGACCGACCGCTATTATCGGCCAGTGTTAGCTTAATTACGTAATAGCAGTAAGAACACAGATTTTTCTTCCGATAACACAACGCAAATAAGTTATGAAGTGAAAGTGAAAGTAAAAAGTGAAAGTGAAAGTGAATTGCAAACGGCTGCATACATCGGTATTGGTTGACATCAGAATTGGAACAATATCGGCATATCGGAAAAAGTTAATATCGGACATCCCTATACTTAATTATTTTGTGATACAGGAAATCGTTAGTTCAAGGTTGAACTCAGTGTATGTGTGTGTGTGTGTGTGTGTCAGCAGCAGCCGGCCCAGACGTCTCCAGGGAGTGTGTTGTCACTGAAAGGGTCAAATGTCCCAGGTCACCCTGCGGCCATCGTGGTGAGACGCTCACTCTTTGTATCATTACTCTCGATTAATCTGGAAGAAATTAAATAATCTGACTCCGACGCCTCCCTTGCTCCCCCTTCAGGCCAGAGTGGAGAATGAGGTTATCGGATACAAAGACTTGGCAGCCCTGCCCAAAGACAAAGCCATCCTGGACATAGAGAGACCGGACCTGATGATCTACCAGCCGCACTACTGCTACAGTCCACTAGAGGTGATGTCTGCGTCTCTGAGAAATTAGTTTGTTTAAAAATATACTGTATGTTTGTTAAAATATTAGATAGTATATATTGCACGCATATTGTACATATATTGAGCATATATTGTACACATATTGTACATATATTGCGCACATATTGTAATGTTGTACAATATATGTAAAATATATATATTTGTTACAATATTATACAATGCAACAGATAGACTTATAGACAGAAATAGTATATATTGCACATATATTGTACATATATTGCACATATATTGTACATATTTTGTACAATATATGTAAAATATATATATTTGTTAAAATATGATACCATACAACAGATAGACTTATAGACAGAGATAGTATATATTGCACATATTTTGAACATATTCCATGTGTTTTATGTTTCCTTTCTCTCAGAGGTCCTTGTCTCCTCGTTCCATCTCCCCTCCTGCCTCCCCAGAGGTAAGAATTAAGCTTTCTTTTGTCACTGTTCTATACCGTACAACAGGGGTCTTCAACCCCCGGTGTGGGGACCTGCGCCGGCCCGTAGGTCATTTAGTACCGGTCCCTCATAATGGCTGATACCGGTTGACCGGTCTGTGACCCTTTGACCTCTGACCTCCCCTACCCTGTGCAGAACATGTCCAAGGAGTGGCTGGAAGCCCATTCCCCTGGTTGTTCCTCACCTGGTTCCTCCGCCCAGACCAGCAGAACACACAGTGCGCACACGCCGTCGACGCCGCAAACTCCGACCACGACCATCCCGTTGATCACGCACTCCACCAGTACCAAGAGCGCCATGCAGCACTTCCACAGACCAGGTGAACACAGTAAGACCAGTTTCTGAGACAATGGTACGAAGCAGCAGCAGCTCGAACCAGTGTTTTTAAAATCTTTTTTTTTTTCTCAGAAAATGGATCCAACATTTATAAGAAGCCTCCGATTTACAGAAAAGGTAAAGTTTGACAACGTGAACGTGAATGGCTGTGATGGTTGTCATGGTTACGCCAGCTTTAAATAGGTTTGTCCACGCACTGTTTAGTTGAAGACGACGCTAATATACTGGCAGGAATTGAAGAAAGACACAAAGATCTTCTTCAACAGCTCTGATAATATTTTCTTAGCTTTAACAACCATCTGCTGCCACCTAGTGGAAGAGGAGTTCATTGCTCTTTGACAAAATTATTTGCAATAAATACTAGTTTTGACATTGGATAATTTTCCAAGGCCGACTGAATCATATTTGTTCACCAGTGAGGCCACCCGGTGGCGAACGTTGGTAGTGCGCTTGCCTGGTTTCCATTCCCGGTTGTTGTTCTCATGTTTTCATGTTCTCCCCGTGTGTGTCCACAGGTGTCTCGCCCTCTGCTGTCCCTCAGGGGAAACACATCGAGGACTTGATCATAGAATCCTCAAAATTCCCAGCCGCCCAGCCCCCCGACCCAAACCTGCCCTCCAAGATAGAGACGGAGTACTGGCCGTGCCCCCCCTCTCTGGCTGTGATGGGTATGACGCACACACACACACACATACACACACACACAAATACATGTGTCTAATTGTCTTCTTATTCCCACTCCCGCAGAGAAGGAGTGGAAGAAGAAAGAGCAGAGGAATGAAGACGAGGGGGAGGACGGGGAGATGGGGGACGAGCTGTGGGCTCTCAGAACTCTCCAGAAACAGGAACTCAACAAGGTCGGAACTACGTCGGAAGATGGAATTATTTTTTAATTACACCAACACTACCCAGAAATATTAAATGTACAAGCTAACGTTAGCCTGATGCATCAGTTTAACGTCATTTCAGGGGATAAAAAAACGCCCCCTAGTGGTAGCTTTCCTGCTCTGTGTCTCTTATCCTTACACATTGTCACATCATCACAGTCAGGTGACCATGAGTCACGTGACCATGAGTCACGTGACCATGAGTCAGGTGACCATCAGTCAGGTGACCCTGAGTCATGTGACCATGAGTCAGGTGACCACCAGTCACGTGACCACGAGTCACGTGTCCGTCTGTCACGTGTCCATCTGTCAGGTGACCATCAGTCATGTGACCATCAGTCGGGTGACCAGCAGTCAGGTGACCATGAAATTGTGGGTCCACAATGTAGCGGTTAGCACAACCTGCATTACAGGCAAACAGCACAGGGTCCTGGGTTTAATTCCAAGAGCGCCTCCTAGGGGTAGCCTGTTGCAGCACATCTACTGCAACAGGAATTTTTAAATTTATTTTTTCTCGTATCTCTCTCCGTTTCACAGATTCAGTCCAATCTGGGGAAAATCATCCTGAAGGAGGAGTTGGACAAATCCGCGGCTCCTCTGAGGAGGAAAACGCGCTCGCTGCCCGACCGCAGTCAGAACACCGGTGACCAACCATGTTTGAAGAGCTTTTATAACTCAGGAATTTTCTTGTTTTCCTTTGTTTTAAACAGTTCTGTGAACTTTCTTTTCTCAGGGTCCCGGGCCTCCAGGTCTGTGTGTTTCCCCGTCTCCCTCAGGGTGAGAACTGCGTGTCCACGTCAGTACAGTCGGAGCAGAGTCATGTGATCAGACTGATGACCGTGTGTGTGTGTGTGTGTGTGTGTGTTTTCAGCCGTCAGACTTCAGCTCCAATAACAGAATCTCCACAGGTAAAAAAATAAACAATAAACAAACAAATAATTCATGGTTCAATTTTAAAGGTTTAGTCAAATTAATCAATTATGATTTTTTATGAAAAACATTATATTAGTTTGGTATTAATTATATTATATTAATTATAATTGTAAATGAATATTTTAATAATATTCATATTACAACAACAACAATAATAACAATTATTATTATTATTATGAATAATAATTATTATTATTCATAATAATATAATAAATATTATTATAACCATTCTATTATTATTATTATTAATATTATATTATTATGTCTATTATTATCATTATTATTAATGTTATTATTATTATTATTATTATTATTATTATTATTATTATTATTATTATTATTATTATTATTATTATTATTATTATTATTATTATTATTATTATTATTATTATTATTATTATTATTATTATTATTATTATTATTATTATTATTATTATTATTATTATTATTATTATTATTATTATTATTATTATTATTATTATTATTATTATTATNNNNCTTTCCCTGCAGGTCTCCAGGTACAGTCTTTTAACAGTTTCCTGTGGAACCGTTTCACCTTGTAGTTCTGGTACTGACAGTCACTTCCTGTCACTGTCGTTGACCTGTTGTTGTCGTTGTTGTCGTTGTTGTCGTTATTGTCGTTGTTGTCGTTGTTGTCATTGTTGTTGTCGTCGTCGTCGTTGAAGAACGGCGCCTCCAGGATCGACAGAGGAAACTCTCTGCCCAGTATGTTGGACCACAAGGTAACGAGGTTCCAAAGTTTATGTTTGTTTTATATTTGTTTATATTTGCTGTACTCTGTGCTTGTGTGTTCGCAGATTTATCCCTACGAGACGCTTGTGGTGACCCACAGAGGGCGCAGTCATCTGCCCCCTGGTGTTGACAGAACCCAGCTGGAGGTAGGTAGTCATTCGAACATTTTTTTTTTTTCATTTGTTCCGGTGACCTTCAGGTCACAGCAGCAGGGTCATGTGACATCAGTCGGACGGAAAGTACCGGGAACTTTTTATTCTTCTCAGTTCACATCCTGGAGAAAAACTGTTTTCATTTTTATATAAAATATCTTTAATCGTAAAAAAGTGACAGCAACAAGATTTCAACATAATCATTGGACACATTTAAACAAAGGTCAATGACTCGGTCAAAGGTCAAAGACTAGACTAGATTAGTTTGGATTAGATTAGATTGGACTAGACTAGATATAATTAGACTGAAATAGACCAGACTGGATTAGATTAGATTAGATTAGATTAGATTAGATTAGATTAGATTAGATTAGATTAGATTAGATTAGACCAGATTAGATTACATTACATTGCATTAAACTAGATTAGATTAGATTAGATTAGATTAGACCAGATTAGATTACATTACATTGCATTAAACTAGATTAGATTAGATTAGATTAGATTAGATTAGTGTAGATTAGATTATTTTAGATTAGATTAAACTAGATTAGATTAGATTAGATTAGATTAGACCAGATTAGATTACATTACATTGCATTAAACTAGATTAGATTAGATTAGATGAGACTAGATTGTTGGTGTGACCAGTCTGACTCGTCCCTCCCGTCTGTCTGTCTCTGTGGACGGCCCTGCAGAGATACCTGTCTCAGGAGGAGTTCTTCAGCCTTTTCGGGATGTCCATGGAGGAGTTCGACGGCCTCTCCCTCTGGAAGAGGAATGACCTGAAGAGGAAGGTCTGTCTCTTCTGAATCCACGGACTCCCCCGCCACGCCCCCCAATGGTCCCTGACAGAAAGTTGAAACCACAGACTCTGAACAGTATTACGAAAATCACAGACATCACCTTCATCCTCATCGTCAGTGCGTGCAGCAGGCCGCGGCAAATACGACGGTTTTGCCGACATCCGTTCTCCGGGGGTTTGAGCTTCACTTTCTGACATCGGAGGTTTTTTATTCAGGGAAAATCAGGAACCAGTTCGGAACCCTCCGAAGTCACCGACGATGAACCGCAAAAATATCATTTTCTACAGACGTCGCTCTGCCACAGACAGCGTTCGGACTGTTCCGACAACAGCTGTCAATCGCAAACGGATCACGTGATGTTCAGGCGTCAGTTATCGTAACGTCACGCGACGTGAGTTAAAGCTGCTGTCAGTCACAGATGGTCTGCAGTGATTGATTTCTCTCCCGCTAGAAGCTAGCTAAGGCCTAGCCGCTCAGGATTAGCCGCACTGCCAGAATTCTAGTTTTTGTTTCTTTTTTGTTTGTTTCCTGACAGCAGCTTTAACGAGTGGTTCTCAAAATATTTACATTTCCGATCATCTCGGGAAGTACATGTATACATGTACATATATATGTATATACGTGTATACATATATGTATACATATATACATATATAACAGCCCTATTTTAAAACTAAGTGAATCACCTAATCTTAATTGGAATCAAATGTCCTTAAGTTACCACTAGTGGGAGCCCACGTACCACCAGTGTTACATGTACCATAGATTGAGAACCGCTGAAAAAAAATTCAAACAAACTTGACAGAAAGACATCACATGACATCATAAATGGAGCATGAGGTCACGTGATTGTGCTCGGTCCAATCAGTAGTCTGGAAACATTTAGCATCCATTAGCGGTTTATTAGCGACCAAATAATAATAGCTATTTTTTACACGCAGTTGTCGCTAAACCTCCGACAACAACCAAAACACGACACGAAGAATGATAGGAAATCAGCGATTTAAAAAACGAACGGGATGAATGTCTTTGTCGTTACCCCACGTGCACACACTCAGGTGCACTCTTTTATCTGTCATCGCTGTTGTGTTTGTTTTCCGTTGGTAAACGATTGTTCACCAACATCGAGCTAGCGGCGGGGAACGGCGTGAAGGCGTGAGCTCATGTGACGGAGAACCTGTACCAGTGGAACGCCTCACACCTGGTACCACAGACCAGCTGGGTTAACACCTCGTCTCATTGGCCAATGGGAGGACGGGGACACTGAAAGGTCCATTCGTGCCTAATATGGTGTTTTTCATCAGTCAAAAAGTTCTCAGACGGATGTCAAGTTTTCTGACGTTTATCACTGAAAGTGGTTTCGATTTGCGACCATGTGTCGAGAATTCCAAAAAGTAGGAATTGTCCGACGTAAGCACGGCTGGAGAAGGGTTTGGATTTAAATTGAGGATATGTTAAAAAAAAAAAAAAAAAATTATTTTCGTGACTAAAGATTTGAACTTTTTCACTTTCCATCGTAATCGGTGCATGTGCTGTGGTGCAGTGGAGGCCGACAGTGACGGACAGTGTCGGTGAACACAGTCGAAGGATTCAGAGTGATGTGAGACGACGTGCGTGATGCAAAGTTGCAAAGATTTTTTTCTTTTTTTGTCATTCTGGTGATGGGTGTTGGATGAATGTGTGTCAGCAGAGGGCAGCACAGGAAGTGAAACGGGAGAAGAAGAAGAAAGTTACTTCTGAACATTGAATACTGAATACAAAATATATATCGAAGTAGCGACGCAGTTTTAAACACATCGTGATAATGTTTATATCAATCGTAACCATCGTTATGGTTCTTTCGTTAAGTCCGCGGAAAGCTAGTGGTCGGGTTGCGAAGTGTGAAAAAGACTAAAAATTGAGCGATGATCTAAAAGAGAGGCGAATATGTGCGAAAAACCATGTAGAGCAGCATAGGTAACATGGGGATTTTCCAAGGGCGCCATCTGCTGGAGGGGGCAATACTGTAACCCTTCTAAACCAAAAAAAAAAAGTGTGGTGGTGCAAAGCCAAGGGCCAACCCATAATCTCATCTACATATGGTCACCAAATGGCCATATAGCATGTGTTGCGGAGGATGTTAAAGCTGAGGGTCGAGACCCTCGCTGGTACGTACAGATCTGAATTGAAGGATCAGTACCGACATTGATGAGTACTCATATCGACTGATATTCTAATGCCACATGAGCTCACGCTCAATGCCACGTCTGCCCCTCGCTTCCCCCGCCCTTCCCCCGTCTGCCCCCCCGTGCTTCCTGTCTTTCTAACCAGCGATTTTCCTTTTGAAGTGAATGCACATCGGCCACTTTACGTTGAGACAATTTTTTTTTAATTATTATTACGTCTGACACTGTTTAAGAGGGAAACACCCTGCTCAATTCTGATTGGTCATTGATTTGATTAGAGTCAGGAAGTGGCTTTGCTGTGACTTACACCATGATGACGCCAAGATTGTCCCTTTTGTTGTTGTTGTTGATTTTTTTTTCTTTTTTAAATTGTATTTATTGAATTATATCTTTATTATTATTATGATTATTATGATTATTATTATTATTATTATTATTATGACTATTATAGTTGTCAGATGAGAGGCAGGTGATGTAACAAATGACTGCTGATGTGAATGATTAACCATGACTACAATAAAGACCATTTGTCTTTGGCTTTGAGAACAGACTGTTTCACCTTATATTGAACCACAGTGTCAGTGATGAGCCACGAAGAAGAGGATGAAGAGGAAGAAGAAGTAGAAGAAGAGGAAGAAGAAGAAGAAGAAGAGGAAGAAGAAGTAGAAGAAGAGGAAGAAGAAGAAGAAGAAGAGGAAGAAGAAGTAGAAGAAGAGGAAGAAGAAGAAGAAGAAGAGGAAGAAGAAGTAGAAGAAGAGGAAGAAGAAGAAGAAGAAAAAGAAGAAGAAGAGGAAGAAGAAGAGGAAGCGGAAGTGGAAGAGGAAGAGGAAGAGAAAGAAGAAGAAGAAGAAGAAGCAGAAGAGGTAGAGGAAGAAGAAGAGGAAGAGGAAAAAGAAGAGGAAGAGGAAGAGGAAGAGGAAGAGGAAGAATAGAAAGAAGAAGAAGAACGAGAGGAAGAAGAAGAGGAAAAAGAGGAAGAAGAGGAAGCGGAAGAGGAAGAGAAGGGGAAGAAGAAGAAGAGGAAGAAGGAGAAAAAGAAGAGGAAGAAGTAGAAGAAGAGGAAGAAGAAGAAGAAGAAGAAGTAGAAGAAGAGGAAGAAGAAGAGGAAGAAGAAGAGGAAGAAAAAGAGGAAGAAGAAGAAGAGGAAGAAGAAGAGGAAGAAGAGGAAGCAGAAGAAGAAGAAGAAAATGTAGAAGAGGAAGACGAAATTGTAGAAGAAGAGGAAGAAGAGGAAGTAGAAGAATCAGAAGAAGACGAAGAAGAGGAAGAAGAAGAAGAAGAAGAAAAAGAGGAAGAAGAAGAAGAGGAAGAAGTAGAAGAAGAGGAAGAAGAAGAAGAAGAAGAAAAAGAGGAAGAAGAAGAAGAGGAAGAAGTAGAAGAAGAGGAAGAAGAAGAGGAAGAAAAAGAGGAAGAAGAAGAGGAAGAAGAAGACGAAGAAGAAGAAGAAGAAGAGGAAGCGGCAGCGGAAGAGGAAGAGGAAGAAGAAGAGGAAGAAGAAGACGAAGAAGAAGAAGAAGAAGAAAAAGAGGAAGAAGAGGAAGAAGAAGAGGAAGAAGAAGAAAAGGAAGATGAAGAAGAAGATGAAGAGGAAGAAAAGGAGAGGAAGAAGAAGAGGAAGAAGAAGAGTTGGCCTCTTCAGCCATTGTACAGACAGTGACAGCAGTACATAAAGCACATGTGTCAAACTCAAGGCCCGCAGGCCAAATGCTGCCAGCCAAGTGATCTTGTGTGGCCCACCAGAGTTTTAAAAAGACGTTAGCCTTATAATTAAATCAACGTTGCTGAGTTTCTTAAACTTATAAATTCAACTTTTATTTTTTTTATTAATCATCAAATCTACAATAATAATAATTTATAAGAAATAAATAATAAAGAATTGCAGAAACATATATTGATACTTTATGGAGTAGTTACATTTATATATTACTACTCTGTTTTCAACCAGCTCTTCAAGGGGAACTGTATTACTGATCTCCCCCTCCTCCCCCCTCGCTGCCCCCCCTCCAACTCCCACCTCTCCTTTAACACTGAGAAAGAACTGTTGACATTGACACATTATTGACATTTATTCGGGGGCAAAGATCCAAACATGTCGGATGAAGAATGGTTTTACCCTTCCTGACCTCTTCTTCTACCACTCCGCTGCTCTCTCCCTTCCTCCCTCCCTCACTCCCTCCCTCGCTCTCTCTCTCCTCCCTCTCGTGTGGTGGGAGCCGGCAGTCAGAACCAACAGCAGAAAAGTGTGTGTGTGTGAACCGGTGGAAGTGTCGGACTGTCGCAGAGCTATGAGACCGAAGATCTGCGTCTTCTGAGACGACCCGTGGACATGGACAAACAGAAAGGTACGGATAGCCGTTAGCGGTCACGTGACAGAGGCATGTTCGGAATTATCCAGGATTTGGACCTTAGAAATAGGAATGAAATCTGCAGGTTACCTGACGAGAGATTCCGTATCCTGACACTAGAGGGCCACGAGACGGATTACCTGTAGGCCAGCTTCCTTCCTGATCAGAAGATTTCGGGGTTGTACACCAGTGTGTCCCAGGACACATTTGGCGGCAAAGTGTATTTTCTGTATTTTTGTTTATCGTAATCATAATTAGTTTAATTTCATTTTTTGAAAAGCAAAAAAGCAGAAAAAATGAATTGTCGCTCTTTATGTATTTTAAAATAAAAACACATTGAAAATACCGGACCAAAAAATATCTGGAAAAATTTCAGTTTTTCAGGTTTATTATTTTTTTTTTTTTAATTTTTACCGTTAACGCGCTCATCTGTTAGCATCGGCTGTACAGACCGTGTGTTTTATCAGTCCGATGGTATGTTAACAATCGGAAACAACCGCTTGTCTTCGTCCTCCACCTCCTCTGTCTCGTCCTCCTCCTCCTCATCATCATCTCCTGCTAGTGCTCTCAGGAGACGGCGCTAATAGACTGTTTAGACTGTGTGTCCGGGGGGATGTGGAGGGAATTGGGGGGTGGTCTTTCATGTTTGTTTGCTCTGGTCTTATTTTATCAGATTTTCAACTTCCTGATTTTTAACATTTTTTTAAACAACATTATTATTTAACACAAATTAAAGTCAGCGGTTTGAACATTTTTCATCACTTCCTCCTAAATGTTTTAAATATATGACACAATCTGCTTTGAATCGGAAGACATCACATTTTTTCCTAATGACTAACTTACTAGTTATTTTTACTACTTTCGTCCAATTTAAAATTTTTAAAATGTAAACATTACTAACAGCACCATTAACAGGAAGTTAAAGTAAATTCATTTTGTTAAACTTTGACCACAAAAACGTTGTTTCTTGCGACGTCTGAACCCGTACTAGTTACTGGTCTGTGTACTAGTTAGTAAAGAGCCATGTTTTAGCATTACGTTATCATGGTGACGTCTGAGCTAGCTGTGACGCTGTCTTCACTGAGTACTTTGTGTCCAGTATATTTTTGGATAAACATATGAATGAAATATATTACTGGTAACATGGTGCTAACTAGCTTTGAACCGCTAACTGGCTTCGTGAACTGAGCATGAATGGTTATTTGTCTTTATATGTAGAAATTTTTTTTTTTTTTTAATGAAACGTGTTCATGTGGTGTGAATGTCAACGTGTATGTTCTCGGAGTAATTGTCTTGGGCTAACACTCAGCGCTAGCCTGTCATTTTGTTTATCGGCCTTTCAACAGCTGTAGGACTGTGACTGTGAGAAGAATGAATGAAAACCCGCGCAGCTACGAGTGTACAAACTTGAACTTCGGTGATGTCAACGTTTCTGCTTCGGTCCTAAATTTAACAAGAAGATGAAAGGAAAAGCTGCGTACACACCCTGCAACACACACACACGCACTAAAACACACACCAAAACACACTGAAATGCCATCTTTCGTCTAATTTGAGGGTTTGGGTTTTATGGTAAAGTAGCTTATATCGCTAAAACACACAGTGAGAGAAAACGAAAATAAAAGAGAGAGGGCGAAAGAAAGAGAGAGATGTTTTTACTTTCTTTTAGCTTTGTTGGTCTAAAGTTCACGATTGGTGGGTTTACAAATACTTAAACTTTCAGTTTGTCAGACATGTTCGCTTGTATTTCGGTGTGGTTTTCGTCACTATTCTTCGTAATTAAACAGAATATATACCGTAAATCAGGAGAGGTGTCTAACTTGAAATCGACGAATCAGGTCCTAATCAACAAAATGTCGGACAAAGACCTGTTCGAACGTCACAAAGTAGATCCACGTTGTGGTAAATCTAGATATAATGACAATTACGTGTTGTTTCTCCATCCTCATTTATCAGTGTCAGCTTTTTACTACGTTTACAATTTCAAGTCCAAATCTGTACTTTAACTCTTTTTTTTAAATTCCCCAATCGACGTTTTTCTGTCGCGGGAGCAGGAGAGGGCGGATTGATACAGTGATGGGTGAGTAGGTGATTGACTGAAGTAACAGCCGGTCCTACTTTCCTAGCAGCCACTGGATTTACATGACGTCACACCGAACGTCAGTTGCAGCCTTTAGCAATTCAAACGTTTACGGAACGAAATATTAATTAGCGGTTCGAAAATGTAAAAAAAAAAAAGGAATATATGGTGTGCGCTCCTCGTATAAAGTGGACACTGTGCCGTAGCCTTGACACATAAGAAAACAACAAGGTAGAGAGATATGTATTTTCGATTGTATTGCCTGTTGTTGTTAAGGCTAATTTATGCTAATAGCGCCATTTTTTTAGCTACACTGTCATAAGTTAAGCGTAGAATTGATTTAAAAAAATCAGTATCATGATCAGTCTAACAAAAACGTTGTTTGAACAGCGTTTTATTAAATTTTAAAGCCTTTTTTTAAAAAAAATACTGTTGTTGTTAAGGCTAATTTATGCTAATAGCACCATTTTTTTTGGCTACACTGTCATAAGTTATGAGTAAAATTGATTTGAAAAAAATCAGAATCATAATCGCTCTCACGAAAAAGCTGTTTGAACGGCGTTTTATTGAATTTTAAAGCCTTTTTAAAAAAAAAATACTGTTGTTGTTAAGGCTAATTTATGCTAATAGCGCCATTTTTTGCTACACCGTCATAAGTTGAGTAAAATAGATTTTTTAAAAATCAGTATCATAATCATTTTTTCGAAAATGTTGTTAAACGGCGTTTTATTACATTTTAAGGCCTTTTTTTAAAAAATCACCTAAAACTTATAGTGAAAACGACTCCAAGACTAATTTTTTCCCACTTGAATTTGTTTTTTCATTTAATGTCTCTTCATTTATGTTCTGTTTTCCACAAACACAGTGGAGTTTATTCACTCTGGGGATGTTGTCGTCAACATCAAAGTCTCTGACAGGAAGTGATGTAGATGGTCAGATAAAGGTGTCCTCTGTCCGTGAGTCAAGCAGCAGGCTTTCTTTTCACTGTTGACCATGCTGCTGTTGTTGTTGTTGTTGTTGACGGCTGTGGTGTGGGGGTGTGAGTTATGTACATTTGAAAACAGCAGCAGCCTCCAGTGTTACAATGTCCAGTCTTTAAAATCAGCAGCACAGAGTTAATGGGAAATGTTTAACCTCTGGTTCCCACTCAGCTGCGCGTGTGAATGGACTCAGTCTGTTTGCATGAATGAAGCTTCACACAGTCTCTTGTCTGTTTGCATTTTTTTTTTCATTCTGCATTTTTTACATTTCACCTCCTTCTGATGGTAATCGACACAGCCTCAAGTCCTTGACTAGCGCGACGACAGGCGACAGCGGGTCCTGCCTCTGTCGATATCTATTTTATAGAGTGATGGGAATGCAACCATTTTACACGTAGAGTGAAGATAAAGTACATTCATCATTTTTATGAATTATCGCCTTAACACACTGCCTAGTGGAAGGGTGCATAGTGCTCTTGGCGTACAGAGCAAAGATCACCAAAGACTAGGGATGTCCGATATTAACTTTTTGCCGATATGATATGCTGATATTTTCCGAACACTTAATTTCCGATTTCAACATCAACCGATACCAGTTTACACCTGGTAATATTCATTTGTTTATGTGTACAAACCACTGTAGTTGCTGGCACCAGCATTCCGCATAAAATCCCCTGATTATTAAAATCGATTAAATAAATGAGCTGCAATGCTGCCATCTAGTGACTGTACCTTTCACATACAGCCGTTTATCCCCAAAACTATTTTTGAAGCATTTTCTAAATTTCCTTAAGATCAATGATATTTTTTTAATTAATGAGATAACGATAAATTACACAAATAAATAAAAGTGTTTAAATGCCATCTTAGGTTTATAACAGCTGTGTAAATCTACCTCCAGCGAAACAACATGTTGTTTTCCCCCCGTCGCACTTCCTGTTTAACAGTTTTGCACAGAGACCTTGAGTTTTAAACATGACGCAACAACGCCGACGACAACGGCTTCTTTGTTCCCTTGTTAAACATTAGCAGCGTGAGCCGTCACTTCGCTGTCACATCGCTGAACGCGTGAAGGTCACAACGTCTGTGACAGAAACCCAAACTGAGCCTGAACCTTCGTGGCTTGTTGCTTTACTGTTCTTTGTAGTAGTGCTGTAGTAGTATTGATTCAGGCTGTGTATGGGCAAGAATCTGGTGATAGGATACGTATCACGATACAGGGACACCGATATGAGATATTGCGATATACTGTAATTGTATTCAAATGATTCATGTTTTAAACTCTTCGACCGTAGTTCTGCCCAGACTCATCAGCGACCTCCAGTCCTTTCTGTCTCTGTTGGACTCCGAGAACCTCAGCTACATCGCTCAGGCCCAGAAGAAGTCCATCTCGGAGCTGCTGTCCAAACTGCAGACGAACGACAGCCCAGGTGACAGGACTGTCCTGACTGGTTATTTCAAGTTAAAGATTCACCGAAAGACTAACAAATGAGTACCGCAGTACATCACGTACATCATCGGGTTTAGTTTGTGTACTTTTACACCCCTTGGTGATGTCATTATCTATTTCGATCTATTTTTTTGTAGTGAGAAATGCAAATGTATTAATATATAAAAAAAGTTGTATTCACATACTGTATATTAACCTTCAAGTACATCTTAGTCGTATGGCTAATGTACATTTTAACCAATGTGAAGAATAACCCTGTGTATCAATCATTTCCGACATTTGTCTACACACTGTTACACATGGTGTAATTTACACACACTGTTGGAAAACTTTTTTTTTTAATATAACCAAAGAACCTCAATATATCATATTGAACCATTTATATTTTACAGAAACAGATTCTTGGTCATATTGATGAATGTTTATAAAATGTTGATAAAATTAATCAGGGTTGATCGTGATTAATCACGGACACGAATAATCGTGATCAATCAGATTCAAATTTGAAGCCCTAGTAACAAAAGTAACAGTGTCATCTCTTCCAGTTGAAGATGCTGAATACATGATAATGAGCTGTCAATCATCCTCGCCCATCAAGGAGCTGACGGATTCACCTGAAACAGGTAACGGTCGAAAACATTGATCGCAAACAAAAAGTTGGATTTTTTTAGAGCTAAGGAGTTTTAAAGTGTTCATGTCTAAATTTAGCATCCCCACATGGGGTCGCGACCCCAAAATTGAAAAACACTGTCTTATATATATAAAGTGTCGCGTACATTTAAAAACTAGCCTGATTTATATTTTTAATTCTTTATATATTTCTTAATTATTTTTATGCTCTGGCTAAAATTCCCGTGTCGTTTCTTCCAGAAATTGTTCGTTCCTCTGATCCGGGCTCAAAGAAGGACCTGTGGCAGAAGACTGGGGTAAGTCTTCAGTCCTTCACGTCAACAAAAACCTGTGCGAAAAATCAATGTCAATAAAACCGGGAAGGAACAGTGTGTTTTCTGAGTCAGCTGTGAGAAGTAACGTTGTCACACGCCGACCGTTGGACGATACATTTTCTGAATTCTGGCTTCCCCGCTGTTGATGGGTGAGTGTGATGGCGAGGACCGCGGCCGACCTCGCAGCCACACCACAGAATTTCCCACGTTTGATTGAGGCGGGCCGACACGCCAGTGCTAATCACTTCACCCTGGGTTTGATGTGAATGCGTTTGACACTTTTCCGGCCGCTTTTCTACTGGGAAACGCTGAAAGGCCTTTCCCTGATTTTCAAAGTAAAACCGACTGTAGATAAATACCACACCGACTTTGACAACCCGTTTTGAAGTAACGGTCAGAGTGGAAGTGATTAGGGGCCCGGGAGTGGTTTTTTTTTTTTACCCCCTCGCACTCCCGAGAGGTTAGTCCCGCCGCGCTCACGATGGTTCCTTTAGGACGGTGACGTTGAAGTGGTTTGGTGTTGTGATGTGGTTCAGTAATGACAGACTCCATCCTGAGGTTAGGGAGGAGACGACAAGGTTACTGTTGTGTGTGTGTGTGTGAGTGTGTGTGTGTCGCAGAGGGAGTGACAGGATGTTCTGTGTTTACATGTGAAGCCACCCCCCCCCCATCTCTTCTCCTATTGGCCAAGCACTGCGGTGAAGAGGGAAGCGGTCACTGATGGTGGCTGATTAGCATGTGGTCTACGTGATGGATGAACACAAACACAAACACACACACACACACATATACCCGTGTCGAACACCAGTATCTCCTCTTTTTTTTATCTTCCTCTTTTCTTCATCGTTGTACGTAAATAAATGTGCGTTCCCTTTTATAGCATTTTTTTTGTGAAACAAACATTTTTTTTGTTTCAAAATTTCCCTCCAAATTTTTTTTTTCTTTATTCGTTTGATAACTTTTTGCTCAGTTTTGGACCAACAGGTTAGGCCTCCAGGCTGGG
>NC_024328.1:14515746-14531433 GCF_000523025.1 Cynoglossus semilaevis
GTTTACTCTGTGTTTGTGTGTAATTGAATTACAATCGTAGTCTCCATCATTTCCTTGGAATTCTTTTAATTCCAGCTGCGTTACTCACCGTGTCGTTAAGATCACGTATTTGCAGTCGTTTCCTGAACCTCACAGTCCAATGACTGTACGTTATCTAAATGCGCTAGAACGCCTTTGGAATGTGGAGGAACCGGTAAACTGCTCTGCAGCGACTGCTCGATGTTATCACCTCAGACGGTCAGCCCCGGATAAGGCACTGGCCTCCTAAGCCAGGGATTGTGGGTTCGAGTCCCATCTGGGGTGTTTGTTTTATTCCCAATTTCCTTTTGGGATCAATAGAGTGTTCTCATCGCAGAATCTTTTCACAAACACAGCTTCACATTCTCCTCCTTCGTTCCACACACAGGGCCCCACGGTGCCCCCCCTCCCACCAGGAGGCCTGGGAGATGACGAGGAAGATACGTACGAGGAGGCGGAGCCTTATCTACCGGCCAACTCAACCGTGTCAAACACAGGTATTTTCACACAAAACTGGAATAAGAACCCAAAATGATCGGCCGACTCAGCAGACTGACCTCCATCCCCAGAGAAGGAGGAGTCAGACAGCAGCCACTACGAGTCCTACGGCGAAGAAGACGACGACGACGATGATGAGGGGGAGGGGCTCATAAAGGACCGCGCCCACTACCTCCAGTGGAGTT
Source organism: Cynoglossus semilaevis (assembly GCF_000523025.1). Classification (NCBI taxonomy): domain Eukaryota; kingdom Metazoa; phylum Chordata; class Actinopteri; order Pleuronectiformes; family Cynoglossidae; genus Cynoglossus; species Cynoglossus semilaevis. Next base: position 14,516,448 of record NC_024328.1, read on the forward strand.
CCTCTCAGCCCTGTCTGAGGCCCATCCCGGAGTCCCGCCTCTGCGGATACCTGTGGAAGAGGAAGTGGCTGGGACAGTGGACCAAACAGCTGTTCATCATCCGCAACAACACCCTGCTGGTGAGACGCTGACGTGTCTTTAGGCTAGTGTTTCCCGCTCTTTTTTGAGCCATGGTATATGTCATCAAGAAAAAACCCACGACACAGAACCAAACAAAAATCTCACAAAAAGTATACGTAATAAAATAAATATAATAATCTTCTAGTTTTAATGACCTCATAATTGACTAAAATCGCAGCCTGTTTAGTTGAAGACGACTCTGATGTACCGGCAGGAATTGAAGAAAGACACTCAAAAAGATCTTCTTCAGCAGCTCTGATTATCTTTTTTTTTAGTTTTCAAAGCCATCAGCTGCCACCTAGTGGAAGAGTGTTTGATTGTCCGGCCTTTTATGCTTTGACTAGCAAAGAAAAATTATATACAATAAATACATAACAGTTTTCAGCCCGATTAAGTGAAATCGGAAAATGTAATGGCACACCTAACTGTAGTGCCTACTGCAACCACTAGTCTATGTTTATCACTCCTTAAGAGTCCGAATTTTTTTTTCATTTTTTAACTTCTGTTAAAAGTTCGGAGTTTTGGATGGTTTTAAATGAACACGTTGAGAAGTTTGGTTTTCCTCGTTCGTGTTTTTGGACTTTGACTCTTTGTCTCTTTGACTCTTTGGTCAGTGTTATAAATGCGCTCGAGATCTGCTACCTCACCTGGAGCTGAACCTTCTGGGGTGCCAACTTGTCTACAAGTTGAAGAACAACGGCAAAATCCAGCACCAACTCAAACTGGTTCTGCTGAGCTCAGAGACCCTGGTGCTGGGCTACAGCAGCTTCCAGCAGGCAGAGGAGTGGAGGAAGGTAAACCGTCGTTACAATTCCAAAAAATAAAATAAAAAATTTAATTTATATCGTTGACTTTTTATTGTGATGCATATCGTTTCGCGATCAGATACGAACTCCCCCCGACCCCAAGGGGGCGCACAATGAGATACCGGGGGACGGGGGGGCATGAGGGGCTTCCAATGTAATATAGCACGCTGGACATAAGTGTTCCATTGCTGCGATGCTTGAATGACGACAAGCCTCCAGTCACTAGGTGGCAGCAACGAGGATTATACGATTATAACTGTTCTGTTTGCAGGTGATAGAGGAGGTGAGCATTGGGAGAGACGTGGAGAGTCATCGATCGTCCTCCCTGGTGAGGTCAGAGCAGCAGCTGTCCTGCAGGGTGAGACACACACACACCTCGCAGCTTCTTTTTGTTCTGTGCAGTATTTCTAACTTGTTTTTTCACTTCAGTCCAGTACAGTCTGTAGTGATTCCGAGGAGGAAAGACCCCCGCCTCATTATACCCTCCCAAAGGAAAAAGACAAAGACAGAGGTATTGAAAGTGAAGGAAACGTGCCACGATATGTCGATGATATTCCCACTTCCGGAGCGCTGACTGTTTGGACTTGGTGCTCCAGGTTTCCTGAACGTGCTGATGAACTGTCAGTGGCAGAGTTTACTGTGTCGTGTTGAGGCCGGTTCGCTCAACATGTTTGGAGAGGCCGAGGAGAAGGAGCAGCAGTCTCCCCAGTACACCATCCAGCTGAGGGGGTGTGAGGTTCGGGCCGGGCCTGATACCGACCGCTCGTACAGAATCGCCCTGAGCCTACTGGGCGACCAGGTGGCTATGCTGGAGGTGAGAGGACGCGGAAAAAATACCCATACATTGAAATATCGTAAAAAAGTAATTATTAATGTGATGTTTAACAATTCCTGCACCGTCCTCACTTGCTTCTCTGCCACTCCTGACATCCTCACACGTGACTTTTTTTCCCCTCCCGTTATCTCAGCAAAAAAATGCTAACGCTAATATAGGCCTAACCTCCATCTTCTCCTTTTTTGGACTCATTCACTGATAAATGTGAATATTTCCGTCTCGCAGTTCAGTAGTTCCGAAGAAAAACAGCATTGGCTGACCCTGCTGCAGGAAGCTGTCGATGGTTACGGCCTCCGCGATGGGACGACGCAGAACCAAACAGGTGTCGCTTTGAGGTGAGCCGATCTAGAGTGGGAAAATATCCATACATTGAAATATCGTAAATATTTCAATTCACGATATCGTATTGATATTCTACATAAAGTAATTATTAATGTGATGTTTAACAATTCCTGCACCATCCTCACATGCTTTTCTGCCACTCTTGACATCCTCACACATGACTTTTTTCCCCTCCCATTATCTCAGCAAAAAAAATGCTAACGCTAATATAAGCCTAACCTCCGTCTTATTCTACAGAAATGTATCCATCTCAAATATTCAATGTAATGTAATTATATTTATAATTTGTTTTCTTTGATCCTCAGTGGGCTGCAGACCCGTAGGTTCCCCACCTCCAACACCTACATGGACGATCCCTTCCACTTGAGCCGACCCTGCTCGGACCAGCCCATCTACTCAAACACAGCCATACTACAGAACATGGTGTCTACATACATACATACATACATTCATTCATTATAATCAATACATGCTTAGCTAGTTTAGTTAGAGATGATGTTTCAGGGAAAGGCAGCAGCGGCGGCGGAGATTCTCATGGACGCAGGCATGTGGTTCAATAAGGTAGTGTAGGAGGCGGAGGAAGGAGGGGTTCGTGGGTGATGAGGAGGATGTTGAATGGGATTCTTTGTTGACGGGGAAGTGAGTCGATGTTTTTCAGAACTGTGTTCTGGGGTGTAGGAGGGGCCCGGGGCCGCAGTCCAGAGTCGGAATTGTTTTACATCTACTGAAATTTTGTGGGAACTTTGGCGAGCTTTGAACTAAACTGTTGGGTTGTGAATAGATGAATTCAGAGAGGGGGCGCTGTTCTGCGGGTGAAATAAAACAATTTTTTCTTCACTTTTAGCTCCAAACATCTCAGGAACCAGGATGTCGCAGCTCTGTGTCGTCCAAGGACTCGGTGACCTACAGCAACGCCGTCTTCACCTGTCACAGTGAGTCGAGTCGGGTCAGGTCGGGATTTTCAGACGAGGACGGCAGAAAATGCCCCCCAAATTTCATCCACCTGCTGTGTCTTCAGACAGGAAGAGTGCAGATGTGGAGCGCCACGTTCAGAAGTTGGAGCTGACCGGGAAGAGCCCCGTGCAGCTGAGAGCCGGCTCTGAGATCAACCTGACGTCAGCTGGGAAACAAAACAAACGCACCTCTTTCAGACGGTCACTGGCTGTCTGTACCGAGCGCGCTCAGGTCAGTCTGGAGGTCCAGGGTGGCGCTGGTGGTAGATTTTTATTGTCTTCGATTTAAGTTTACGAAGGTGCCAACACTGGGAGGGCGAACCGTGTGTTGACCACCAGCGCTTAGAACCAGATTTGCTGACATCTGCTGTCTGTTTGACATCCGTTGATCCAGGCAGGTTTTCTGAACCCGCTGCTGCGACGGACGGCATCTGCCAAAAATTCCCTGAGACGTGCGCCGTCTGCGCTGTTCATCGAACACGGAAAAGTTTTTCAAAGAAGAAAGGTCAGATTGACATATATCTGGGTTATATATAAGCGATATCACAGTGAAGGTTATGCTTATGTTAGCGATAGCATTTTTTTGCCGAGATAATGGGAGGGGGAAAAGAAGCAGAAGAAAGTGGCAGAGAAGCATGTGAGGACGGTGCAGGAATAGATGTGAATGGAATAGATGTGCAGCCGTAGTGACAGATGGGTTCAGAGAGTCCATTTTCAGAGGTGACAATTTGATTGTCGTTGTTGATGATTTTGTTATTGTGTTTTACAGGAATGGGAAACCAAAGCTGCTGCTTGACACCAGCTCGTCTTTGCACCGTCACGTTCGAACAACCGTCGACTCACATTTTTGTGTTTCTTTGATTTTTATTTTCTGTTTTTCAGTCGTTGACACGTGAACATGTAACGCATTCCGACTTGTTCTTTTGAAGTAATGCATACGTTTATTATTAACAGTCAGTCAAACTAGCGTGCACATTCAACAGTGTTGAAGTGAGATAGTTTGCGTGCGTTAACGTTTCACAGGTTTGGTTTTTTTCCCCCCTCTTTTCACTGTAATGAAATACTCACTGGTTTGAATAGGAACAGGAAGCACATTTGTATGATTTTTTTTCCTTATTTACCACAGGGTTGTGGATGTGGTTATGTTGTCAAAATAATAAATAATAATAAAAAAATCTGCACCGTGTTTTTATAACCTGTAAATATTACTAAGAATCATGAGTCATATTTCCTGTAACTGCTCTGTAACATTTTAATATTTTCTAAAAAAAAAAAAGTGCACATGTGTCTTTTAATAATGGATTAAACATTGATTTGTAACATTTAAAAACAAGCCTGAACTCATTTGTGTCCGCTCATTAATGCAATTCTTTATTTTGTGAAATAACTTCACAGCAAACGTCACAGGAAATGGCTTCTAACAACGTACACGACACGGAATAACCACGCTTTTAAGAGTTCTTCTCGTAGTTGTACAGTAGTGCTTACGTCATTAAGGGAACAATTCACTTTATTTATTAAATACATTAAACCTTTAAATGTTTCGCGCTTTTTTTTTACTCATGTTTAGCACATTACCCTCCGCTCCGCGGCAGCGCAACGCCAGAAACCTCACAATGTCAGCCGTTACTCCGACGCCGAAGAAGAGTCGCGGAAGTGGGCACAGATTATCTGACGTCATCGGGCTAGCCAGCTAACAAAGACAACTGACGGTCTTGACCAACGATTCACCCAGGGTTACAGCTCAGAAAAACGCCCGGACCGAAAGGTAACACGTCCGTGTTGTTAGCTCAGAATTATTCGTAACTCTTGTGACGGTGTCCGCTATGAATTGTGGCCACGCGAGGCCTGTTGAAACTTGGCTGTTAAGCGCAGTCACAAGTGTAGCATTTAGCCGGTTAGCTGCGGCGTTAACATATGAGCTAACTGGAGGAAATTAGGAGGTTTTGAGCGGAGAGATAAGTGTCAGCTGATGCGGGGAGGGGTGGGAAATCGCGTAAATTATCGTTCACCATCGCTGTCATCGTGGTTCACGCTCCGAATCGAACCTATCGTAGCCTCTGTGTGTTTGTTGTATATTGTGCTAAATGTTTCCGTCCGTTTGTGCTAATTTGAATTAATAGATATGACACCAGAAAAAGAGTGAGACCTCGACTCAGGGTGTGGACACTCCCTGAACTCTGACTCGGGATTAAAAACCTCCGCTTTATCTTGTTTTTGTTTGTTTTTTTCTTCCATAACTCACCAGTATCACCATGACAGCCGCACCTTATAACTACTCCTACATCTTCAAGTACATCATCATCGGTGAGTATCTATCTCCGTTAAAAACACGGTGAACTGTAATTTGTACAATAAATTACATACAATATTAAATACCAAATTATTGTCTCTAAACGTGTTTTTTCGTTAATAGAATTCCTAAGTTTTACTTAAAAACATGAAAACATTTTGTGATAATTGACACATTAGTCGCAGCCCTCACGTGGGTCACGGGTCTCTGGGGTGTAAAATTTTCACACTTTACGGCTTATTTATTCCAAAAAAAAACCAAAACTTTTTTTTTTATCCATGATAAAAAATATCTTTAGAAGATTCAGTAATATCCGTCTTCTACTGATAAAGTTTGATAAGTAAATATTATGTACAAACCGTCCAGACACAGTGGCCATTTTTTCAAGTCTGAATATGTATTGAATATTTTTGAATTATACAGTATATTTGTTATATTTTGCATTTCTACTCTAAATAATTGGCTCCATTTCCATAAACAGAACCGTGTGTTCCCAGAGGGCAATTCTCAGTCGTGTTGTTGTCGTTGTTGTTGTTGTTGTTGTTGTTGTTGTTGTTGTTGTTGTTCCTGCAGCTGAAGGCAACACTGTGTTACTGTTAGAAGCTAACCTTTAGCTTGCAGCTCTTCAACGTGTTTCCTTGTCTTTTCCTCCAGGTGACATGGGCGTAGGGAAGTCGTGTTTGCTGCACCAGTTCACGGAGAAAAAATGTGAGTAATCCCTCATTACCGAACATAACATGAGAAAAAAACGACACGTGGTTAGGGGGAACAAAAAGCGCTAATTAATTAATTACCGGCAAAGCTAGCTCAGAGTCGGAGGTTTAACGAAAGCCAGAATGATCCTCAGAATCCAGATTCTTGTCGGACCTGCACGGACACGTCGTTGACAGACCGCAGTGTTACTTCACTGTTGTTGACGTCCACGGCCTCCACTGCTGAATGGATATTTCACTTCCTGTCTGTCGTTGTGTGTGTGTGTGTGTGTGTGTGTGTGTGTGTGTGTTTGTGTAGTCATGGCAGACTGTCCTCACACCATCGGGGTGGAATTCGGGACGAGGATCATGGAGGTGCACGGTCAGAAGGTGAAGCTGCAGATATGGGACACGGCAGGACAGGAGCGCTTCAGGGCCGTGACCAGGTCGTACTACAGGGGGGCCGCGGGGGCCCTCATGGTCTACGACATCACCAGGTAGTGAGTTTTTTTAAAATTGAATATGTTGAATAAGTTAGTTATATATTTATTATTTAATATTTAGCAAACATTAAAATACGTGTCATTACTTGCTAACCGCTAACTTTTTTCCCCCCGCTGTGTTGTTAGGAGAAGTACATACAATCATCTCAGCAGCTGGTTAACAGATGCCAGAAACCTGACCAACCCAAACACAGTGAGTGTGGTCACTAACAGCAACACATTAGAATGTATATTTATTTATGTATTTGTAACGCACAGCATCGAGCACATTCAGCTGCCCAGTCATTCGGCCCATAAAATATATAGAAGTGGTCCAGGTGTTTCCTCTACAGTAAAATGTCAATGTGTTAGCGGAAAAGTATGTATATGTGTATGTACTTAGCAAGTAAATGTGCGTAACTATATACTACATATATGTATATATATGTGTGTGTGTATATATGTATATATATATATATGTTTGTATATATGTATATATGTGTGTATATGCATATATGTGTGTATATATGTATATATGTATGTGTGTATATGTTTATATGTGTATATGTATGTACATATGTATGTGTATATGTACGTATATATGTTTATATGTATGTACATATGTGTGTGTATATGTACGTGTATATGTGTATATGTATGTACAGTATATATGTACGTATATATGTACGTATATATGTACATATATATCTTTATATGTACGTATATTTGTATGTGTATATGTATATGTGTGTATATATGTATGTGTATATGTGTATATATTTACATATATGTGTATATATGTATATATATACACACACACAAATAAGTGTGTATATATATTTACGTGTGTGAGTATATTTTTTTTTTTTTCCGATGACAACCTTATGCTAATTATTTGAGGGTTATGGAAAATAAGTTCCTTCCAAAACCACTTCAGAGTTCAGTGGATAAAAGCCGTGTGTGTGTGTGTGTGTGTGTTGACCTGTGAAACTCTACTGCTGGGTCTGGAACCACCGACGCCTCAGATCAGCACAGTAATATACCCATGTGTTCTGATGAATAACTAATGCTGTTTCTCAGGTGATCATTCTCATTGGGAACAAGGCTGATCTAGAAGCTCAGAGAGACGTGACGTACGAGGAGGCCAAACAGTTTGCTGAAGAGAACGGTGAGAGAGTGTGTGTTAGAGAGTGTGTGAGAGAGAGAGTGTGTGTGAGAGAGAGAGTGTGTGTGTGTGTGTGAATCGGCAGGAATTGAAAATGAAATGTTGCAGTGATATAAGATGACAGACTGACTGACTGCTGGTATCTGCTTTCTGTCGTTGACCAGGTTTGCTGTTTCTGGAGGCTAGCGCTAAGACGTGAGTACACACATCAACACACACACACACACACACACACCTGAGACCTCCTCCTTAATTTACCATAATAGTCTCTAACATTAAAGCTTGAATCATTATCTTCGATGTGTAACAGTCGATCGTCTGACTCTGTTTAAGGTTCCCGTCTGTTTAACTATTTAATCCACGTAATGAACGAGGATCAGCTGCGCAGTTGGATTGTTCAATATTTAAGGAGGACAGAGGAATTATACATGAGGTCAGAGACGGCAGTAACGGTCTCTAACCACTCCACCCTCATTTTTAAAAATGTATTTCTAAACCCTTTTTGTTAAAAAAAAAAAATCAAACTAAAATGAGAATAAAGCCGTGTTGCATCAGAAAAACAACAACGACTGTTGACGCGGGAGGATTACGCAACGTTTTCTGTCTCACCTGTGTCTGTGGTGTCAGATTACACTGATCACACACACACACACACTCTGTAGTCCCATCGTCTGTGACCAATGACAGAGGCAACGACCTATGACCTCAGAGCCGTGTCCTATTTTAATGTCTGTCCATTGGTCGTAACTGAAGCTTCCGGGATGTGTCGATGCCAAGTATTTACCACTAGGTGAGTAAAGAAAAAGAAAATCCGATCAGCAGTAACTGCGTGGGAAAATGACTCTGGTCCTTGATTTAAGGTGGAATGTTGATTGCGTTAACAATAAATTTTATATACATATATATATATGTATGTTTGGGTATACAGTGTCGTGAAAAAGTATTTGCCCCCTTCCTGATTTCTGTTTTTTTTGCATATTTATCACACACAAAGGTTTCAGATCGTCAAACCAATTTTAGTATGACACAGAGACAACCCAAGGAAATAGAAAATGCAGTTTCTAAATGATGATTTTATTTACCAAGGGAGACAAAAATTACAAACTTGTCTGGCCCTCTGTGAAAAAGTAATTGCCCCCCTTTGTTAAATCACAAAATAACTGTGACTAATCACAATTTTAGGAAAGCTGAGTTCAATTTCACAGACCACACCCACACCTGATTACCACCACATGTGTGTGTTAAATAGAATGTGTCAGACAAAGTGAAGTAGGCTACAAGATCGGAGCATCATGCCACGATCCAAAGAAATTCAAGAAGAAATGAGAAAAAAAGTGATGGACATCTATCAGTCTGGAAAAGGTTACAAAGCCATTTCCAAGGCTTGGGGGCTGCAGTGAACCAATGTCAGTTTCATTATCCACAAATGGAGAGAACTGGGAACAGTGGCAAACCTTCCCCGGAGTGGTCGGCCAGCTAAAATTACTCCAAGAGTGTGACGACGACTCATCCAGGAGGTCACAAAAGAACCTAGAAAAACATCAAAAGAACTGCAGGCCTCGCTGGCCTCAGTTAAGGTCAGTGTTCATGACTCTACTGTAAGAAAAACACTGGCCAAAGCTGGCATCCATGGCAGAGTTCCGAGGCGAAAACCATTGCTGTCCAAAAAGAACACAAAGGCTCGTCTAACATTTGCCAAAAAACATCTTGATGATCCTCAAGACTTTTGGAAGAACATTCTGTGGACTGATGAGTCAAAAGTTGAACTTATTGGAAGGTGTGCGGCCCGTTACATCTGGCGAAAAAATGGCACAGCATTCCATCAAAAGAACACTATACCAACAGTGAAGCATGGTGGTGGCAGTGTGATGGTCTGGGGCTGCTTTGCTGCCTCAGGACCAGGACGACTTGCTGTAATTGATGGAAGAATGAATTCTGCTGTCTACCAGCAAATCTTGAAGGAGAACGTCCAGCCATCAGTTTGTGCGGTCAAACTCCAGCGCTCTTGGAGCATGCAGCAGGACAACGATCCAAAACACACCAGCAGGTCCACCTCTGAATGGCTAAAAAAAAAACAAAATTAAGGTTTTGGAGTGGCCAAGTCAAAGTCCGGATTTAAATCCTATCGAAATGCTGTGGTGTGATCTTAAACGGGCCGTTCATGTTAGAAAACCCTCTAATATTGCAGAATTGAAACAATTCTGCAAAGAAGAGTGGGCCAAAATTCCTCCAAAGACTCATCACCAATTATCGTAAACGCTTGATTTCAGTTATTGCTGCCAAAGGTGGCACAACCCGTTATTAGGTTCAGGGGGCAATTACTTTTTCACAGAGGGCCAGACAAGTTTGTAATTTTTTCTCCCTTGGTAAATAAAATCATCATTTAGAAACTGCATTTTCTATTTCCTTGGGTTGTCTCTGTGTCATACTAAAATTGGTTTGATGATCTGAAACCTTTGTGTGTGATAAATATGCAAAAAACACAGAAATCGGGAAGGGGGCAAATACTTTTTCACGGCACTGTATGTGTGTATATATGTATATGTGTGTATGTATGTGTATATATATGTATATATGTGTGTATATATATATGTGTATATATGTATAAAAAATGAATATTACAGGATTTAATGTTTATAAAGCCACACCCACATCCTGACGTAGGGTTGGGCTGCGGCCTATAGATTGACTCCAAAGTACATCATATGGACCACGCCCTGCAGTGTTGTCTTTTTTTATATACAACACTATTATTTATATATTGTAACAAGCAGGAGGAAGTGTTCCTTTATTACCAAATATATGGCTTGACTTTCTAATAATTTTTATTTTTTATTTGTTGATCGTTGTGCTCCTTGTGTCCCCACCTCAGAGGGGAGAACGTGGAGGAGGCCTTCCTGGAGGCGGCCAAGAGGATCTACCAGAACATCCAGGACGGCAGCCTGGACCTGAATGCCGCAGAGTCTGGGGTCCAGCACAAACCGTCGGCGCCACAGGGAGGACGCCTCAACGCCGACAGCCAACCGGCGAAAGAGGGCTGCAGCTGCTAACCTCACGGAGAAACAGAGACAAATGCAGACAGAGACCCCCGCCCTCACCCCACACCTCCCATCCACCTCCTCCTCCAGGCACTAACATCAACCTGCTGTTTCAAGTGCATTAAATCAAATTTAGCTTGTTCTGTTTTTACAACACGGAACACGGATCGGAATCGTTTCTCATCTCAGTCTTGGGAGAAAAAAAACAAAAACAAAAAAGAAAGAAAATGACAATTCTTAAATTCGGACCAAAAAGGATCATCGGTCTGGAACATCTGGAGAGAGCTAGTTCTAACCAGTCCAGGTCAGAAACAACAACGATGGCTCGTCAAATCCCAGAAGAGTTCCGTCGCTCTTCATCATTCCAAGATTTGACAACGATGCCTGGACCCTGTCTTATCGCGATCTTATCGGGATTTTTTTTTCTTCAAAAATTGGATCACTGTTCAAATTTGTACCCAAATTCCCTACAAACCGACATTCAGCCCAACGTCAAATTTTGAAAACGCCCAACGCTAAACACGGATAGTCCCGAACTGCATCCCCTATGTTTCTGGACTGGATTTTTCCATCTGGACTCTCCCAGCTCCGAGATTCCGAAAGTACTTCGAATTCAAATGTTTATCTGACCTGCCTTCAGTCCGCGTACTCCAGAGGCCCAGTCGTTGCGGTTGAGTGAATCACGGATCAGTAGTAGTATTTGTCGTGTACCTGTGTGACTTGCGATTGTTTGCAGTTCAGTTGAAATGAAATCACTTTTAGAACCGGTGACCGTTCCACGGACTGACTCCGCCTCTGGGACCACTCTACAAAAACAACAACAACGACAACGTCGTTTTTTTTCTGCTTCGTCTCATCATCATCGTCATCTGGGGAAAAAAAATTTCGTGTGCTGAAAAACTCTGCCCTGCGAGCTGCTTCCTGGGAAAAAATCTGCTTCATTTGTCGATCGCGAGTTTGGTCTTAACTCTTGTTGATCAGATAGGGGGCGTTACAGCTGTACTTGTTTCCTGCTCACCTTCGGATACAGTTTAAAACAACACCTTCACATGTCGATTACTGTTCGTACTTATGATATCTTTTGCCTTTTTCTCGCCTTCACAGCTGTTCTGTCTCAACATGGATTTTACTTCAATCATTTTTTTTTAACGAAAACGTGGAGCCAAAGTTCTAAACGTACACACGCGGCAACGACATCAGATCAACAGACGAATCACAGGCCGGCATCGACCTCCGACATGTTCGGTTCTGGAAGTCCAAATGTTGAATTGGAATCAAACCCGCGGCCCGGTGCGAGTCACATTGGTTTTTGTACGTCATCTTATCGTGTTTGACTCTGTATGAATTCATATGTTTTGTGTTGGGGTCCAGATTATAAATGTCGGCCGCCGCTCCGGTTTTACCGTAACGTCCTGTTTTTAAATCTGTTCATCCAATGTCTCGAAAGTTTATCTTTGTGCAATACTTAAAACCTTGAAATGCTTGAACCCAACTTTGCACGGCGTATTGTCTCATCGGGTGGTCCTCCGTCCTGACTTGATGTCGATGGTAACAATCTGAAATTTGTATTTATTTTTTTTCCCCGATCTGCCGTGGAGCAGGAGTTAATTGAAGGTTCGATTCCCTCTTTTGTCTTCATACTGTTCTGTTAATCGTACGACTGGACATGTGTTCGTGTACATTTGGATTTTCACATGTCCCACCTACTAGCCAACTAACCCAGCTCTGATTGGCTCCAGGCCTTTTTTTTATTCAACTATAAATTTCGTCGTCATCACTCGGACACTTCCTGTTTAGTTTCCGTCTTACTAAAAGTCGTTGACTGAATCAACACTGGTTCAGTTCAGGTGTGCAGACGGCTGTTCTGCTTGGACGATTTACACGGCAACCAAAACCAATAGCGTGAAGCTTTGCTCTCGGTTTAGACATCGTGACTTTTGTCTCGATGCTTTGATACGACCTCTCTGTGCTACAGTGGTCGCACACGTGCAGTACTGTGCAGTTACTGTGACGTCATCACCCAAATGAAACGTTCAACTCTTTATTGTATTTTTACGATCAGACGTTGGACGAAAAGGTGCGATACCGATCGCATTTACACTCAAACAACGTGCGGCCATTTTGACCCCATTAAACCAAACAGGAAAGGACATTACGAGTAGTAACTCTGAAAATTGTTTTCATTGCCCCCTAGTGGTGGTTAGTGTAATTTTTCTATCATTGAACCAAAAGAAACCCATCAGCTCAGTAATAAAAACAGATTTTAATCCACGTCCTTCTCGGTCGTACACAGTCTTTTAGAAGATAAGGGGGGGGGGACCCCAGGGTCAGAGGTCAGTGTTGGCAGTTGTGGACCCCCCCCCCCGCGCTCCACTGAGTCTCTGCTCACAGTTCTGATTGACAGCCGACATCACTACGTTGTTCTGCTCTTGGAGGCGGGCTCCATCTCCTGCTCGTACTCGATCTCCACGTACGCTCGCTTCTTCCGTGCCGCTTTCCCATTGGCCGGAGATTTGCCCTTGGACCTGGAGGCCTTGGTCTTCATCTCCTCCTCTTCCTCCTCGTCGTCGTCGTCACTCGACTCGGCCTCTTCATCACTGCTCGTCTTCAATTTGTTCATGTCCTGAAGAAAGAAAAAAAAAATCATCTTCACATCAGGGATTTTACATGAAATATGAAAAGGGGTTTTGAACCCACAACTGCAGTTTTTCCTCTGCGCCTGAATGTGCGTGTGAACATGTTGGTTTATGATCCTAATCAGAGGCTCTTGAATCCAAAACACGATTGGATCAATTTTTGTTTTCCACTTTAGGAAACTCGAGACCGCGTGCTAACCGGTTAGCGTTAGCTTAACTCCTGGAACAACAACCGTCCTCTACTCTCCATCGGGGACAGGTGTTTGGTCTTTGACATTTTACCTCAAAGTCGCTCAGGTCGCTCTCCTCCACTTCGTCTTCTGCAACGTACTCGCTTTTACCGACATCCTGCAGAGGGCGACGGAGAAGCAGCTCAAAATTAAGCTTATCAATGGAAAAAAAAAAAAAAAACTCAGGACAGGAGTCTTCACCTCATCATCTTCTTCCTCCTCCTCTTCAATCTCTGATTCCGACTCGCTCTCTTCGTCCTGCTGTTCCAGGGCTTTGTCGAAGGCGTGGATCGGGAAGTTGTAGATGTCGCCGTACTACAAACAAACACACACAAAAACAGCTAACATGAAATGACTTACAAAAAAGAAATCATACCCCTAGCGTAAATTTGCTATATTTTAAAAGTGTTGGTTACGGTATCTAAGCAGTAGGCGGTCCATCCGATGAGTAAATGGTGTCATTTGTTTCGGACTAAAATTCAAGCTAGGTTTCCTGACCAAGGAATGTTAAGATTGTTAAAAAAAAAAGAGAAAATGACATCTTAAGAAAATATTCCAACGTTTAGCCGTTTCGCAGACTGTTGATTTGAGGCTAATGTCGTTAGCCGCAAGTAGAGAAGCTACGTCTCCGATATGAAATCTGAGCAGCAGCATTTTTGTGTTCCTTAAATACATCTGTAGTAGTTTTTTTTCTCATTTTCACTACAGATGCCAAAAGCAAATCAAACAATTAACAAGACTTAACAACAGGTGGCGGTGTTGATACCAAGTAGGCGACAGTTATTCTTTAGAAACCCTGACTCGTCCTTTTGTAATAAACCAAAAAATAAAAACCTTTATAGATCAGTGTTTATAGCAGGAAATATGTTAATATATTTTCACTTCGGTAGATTGCAATTTTTTTTAAAAATCCTTTGCGATTATCCCAAACTCACCGTCCCCTGTTTGAGTCTTTCCAGCAGCTCCTTCTCGATGGCGTTGTCCAGCTGAGCGGCGATCAGCGCTTTCTCCTACAAACACCAAAGGTCAAGATAAAAACAGTGGATTAAAAAAAAAAAAAAAAAAACACTTTCCGATGTTCGACATCAACAACAAGTTCTGGAGCGGTGACATTTGACCTTACCTCTTTCCTCTTCTCCCGCTGCTCCACCTTCCGGCTCAGAGGAACCAGCTTTCTCCTGAAATACGATTACGATGGTTAAATTCTTAACATTGCCGCGATATCGACAGAAAGAAAGAAAGAGAGAGATCGTGGTTGGGACTTACTGTCTCTTCAGGACCAGTTTTCGCATTCGGATCAGATACTGAGTGATTTTGGTGAATCTCTGTTTACATTTATGTCGCAGGAATCGCGGCCAATAAATCAGGTTCTCGTCGATCTGTTCCAGAGCTTT
>NC_024328.1:14531438-14537245 GCF_000523025.1 Cynoglossus semilaevis
TGCTGAGCTTCACCTTTGCAAAAAAACCAAAACAAAACGATTTTTAATGAACTTCCTGTCGTCAAATTGTTTGTTTTCGTGACCCCGATTAAAACCTCACCTTCTCCCACATCCTGGCGGGAAAAGCCGCTCTCTCGATCACCTTCATGTAAAGGAAACATTGACCTGCACACAGAGCACGGGGATATTTAATTTCCTTAACTATAAAATTTAATATTTAAAAAAAAAATTAAATAAAAAAAAAAAACGTTATGAAGTTAAAGTCAAGATTATTATCATCACATGTCGTACCTTTCTCCTCCCTGATGGTGGCGTACTGACTGTTAGCAAGGGGACAGGACGAGCGGTTGCACAACCCCGTGATGCTGTACTCATTACGGCAAAAGTTCTGACTTTTGGTCCTGACGCGGGAAACAAAGGTTCAAATTATTTACACGACGTAAACATCGCACACCGGAAATGAATGAATAAATAAATACGTCCGTCACTTACTTGACTTTGTGAGAACAGAATTGTTTGTTTCCTATAATGTCCCAGATCACCTGCAGGGGGCAGAAAAACGACCAGAAACAGTTGTTTCAACAGATGCAGTTTTCAAGTAAGTCACGCGAAAAAAAAAGAAGAAAAAACACATTTTGGGGTAAATTACGTTTAAATATTTTAATGACGATATAAACAACATAAGTAACTAATTACCAGTTCCTATAAAAGAACACGTGATTAAATCCCAGTTTGACACTTCAATTCGGTATTCTACACATTTTTATTCGTAAAATTAATTGCTATTGCCAAACTTTACATTTGCTTTCTACCAAATAGAGTTTTTTACTCTGTACACGAGTTTATGTCACGTTCGTGTACTATCGCTATGCTACTGCTACGAAGTGTGGTTTGACTTCCGACAAGATGTCCTGGCTAGCCATACATCGCGTGACTTACCTGGCGTTAAAACATTTACTCACCCGTGTTGTTAATGCTAGTTTACATACAATAAATGTTATAAACCTCGGAACATTAAGTTAGTAATAGTGTGAAGCGTATGAGGACTAGCTAATGTCAGCGGTATGTCACACTTACATCGTCGTGTTGCATTTTCGCTCAGTTGTTGAGACGCTGTCTCTTTCGGTTGTAGTCTGTCGTTCGTTTCAACTAAGTAAAACTTGTTAAAGACGGCAAAGGAATACGTTTTTTCTGTCTACGCAACCACATGGACATTTCAGAGAGCCGCCATCTTTGTTTCCATGGCGGACCGGATTCGGGCGGAGTCAGTACTACGGAACTCTCGCGATACTTGTGTGAACTAACTGATTGTGTTAGTTGAGATTACGTTCTTAAAATTAGGTCTTTATTATTTCAGGTGCTCGAACGGTTGAGTAAAAAATTCTAGTCGTTATTTAAATAAACTTTAAATTGTGAGTCAGAACAATTTTGAGGTGCGTTATAGGATGGGCTTTACGGTATTTTTCATACTTTTACTAATGTTTAAATGTCTTTAAACCATATATTAACACATGAAAGAGACAGGGACACAGAGTGGAGGCACGTGTTGGCTTCCAGTGTTATGATTGGCTGTTCACGTAAACGACCAAACTGGTCGCATTGTTATATTACTTTATAGCTATCTGAGCTAGGTGAAATTACGCGTTTTTAGATAGATAAATCACATGCACTCTGTCTTAACTACGTCATGAGTCCGAAAACGCGGTTAGCATATTTGTTGTTCAACTTTACTTTAGTTTCTACGATGAATCCACGATTCAGATCAGATGGTCTGAAGTGCATAGCGTAACAAGTAGGCAGCACTTTTCACGGACAGTCCGTGATTGAACCAATCATCACTTGTATGAACCGAAGGATCGAACTTTAAATATGGCGCTGAAACCTCATGTTCGCTCATCCTCACCGTTTGACATACGGTGTCGGTATTATCTTGCTTTTTATTTTTTTTTACTCTTTATTATTTTATGTATCGTTTTTTTTACTCGAGTACATTTTAAATCGTCACAAAATCAGTGTCTGTTATAACAAAGCAACGTTTTAGAGTTCTTCCGTTAGAGCGGTGCATTGTGGGAATCACGTCTGCGCCCTTAAAGGGACAGTGAGACCTACTGCAGTGGAGGGAAACTATTTATACTACGGAATACGCAATTACGTCATTGAGCGTAGACACAACGACGATGTTTAATGTTGTTTTTCGAATTCGCAGTTTTGTTCGTGATGTTTTTGTTTTTTTAAATAGATGGTAATGAGAGTTATAACTATCAAAAGACAACGAATACGCTGATAAATATAAAGCGTCATGTTAGCAACTTAACATCACGTTTCGTGACGTCATCTGAATTAACTGCTAAAACATTTTACAATCATTATTAAAATTATTAATAATATTTGGAGTGCTTTTTAGAGATATGAAGTAAACGAAGTGAGACGCAGCAGTGAAAAAAACAACAGGAATGTTTATTTAAGTAAATAGTGTGAGCTTTACACATCTGTACAACATTGACGTCTGGAGTTGCTACTCTTTAAAGGGACATGTCACCTTAAACACGTCTGTCACTCGTTATGACGCCATTCATTTTCATCTGATAGTTGAAGTTGATTTTGGACTTTTTCCATAGCAGAAATACCAGCCTGTGACAGGAAGTACAAAATACAACAACAACAATAACAAAAAAAAAAAAAAAATTAAAAATAAAAAGGCACCAAAAGCCACAAGAGACACAATCGTTTCGACAACTAAAACCTACACACATGCAACACATCATTATACACTGAGCTATATAGGCATGCAAAAACAACACAATTGAACAGCCAGGTTAACACACACACATACGCACACTACTCACTCACACACACATCCTGCTGACAAGTGCATTGTGGTCAATACTCTGATTAAGTTTCTCTGTGGTAACAAGAGGGACCGTGTGGACGCGGCACGGCGGAGGTGATCCAACTGAAAAGAGCTGCCGCAGCTGACCAGCACAGACCAGGTGAGACGGTGCCTTCACTGACCGGGGTCAAACTGCACGTGCGGAGAAGACGCCGCGTCGTTCCTCGTACGTTGTTTTTTAAAATAGGACTCGGGCTTTGACTGATGATTGTAGAGATGTCGCGCGTCTCCGAACTTTCTCATTCTCATGACGGGGAGAGAAAAAAAAATCAGAAAAAAAAAAACAATACAAAATTTGTGGGTGGGGAAATGAAATGATGAAGTGACGTTTAGAAGATCCAGAATGATATGGAACACTGCCGACCCAACACCTTTTTTTTCAGCTTTAAGCTAACAAAACAACATAATGTCACTGTTTTCCTTACCTCTGAAGTCGGGTATAAAAAAAACAAACAAAAAAAAACACTCTACCTTGTCATTTAAATAACCAAACAAACCCAAACTTGTACCAGAGCCAGGAGAAAAAAACACAGAGCACCCTTTATGTACAGCGCCCCCTACGTAAAGATAAACTTTCACATTAGCCCGTGTGTTTTACTTTGTCGGGCAGTTTTACAAAATCCGTTGGTAAAAAAAAAAAAAAAAAAGAGGTCAGTGAACAAACGTAAAACAAATACTGCAACGACGAACGCAGGAAACATACACATTAGCGCCTCTTATTAAAGGCATATTTCAGGATTTTGCTGCATACACATACAGTAGCTCCAGTACCAAAACCCATGGCTGTCGGAAAAAACTGAAAAAACAAAATTCGTGTTTTGGCCACAGGAGGGCAGTAAAGGCCTCATTAAAAATAAATCACCTCCAAAAAAAACATAAATCACCGACTGTTGGTAAGGTCCGTAAAAACTAATGAAATAAAAGACAGAATTTCAGTAAAGTACTGTCGACCAGCTAAAATTAATTTAGGGGAAAAAAAAATCTAATGATTGTGTTACCTGTTAATACTTTATTGGATTTTATTTATTTTTTGGCACAAATATAAAATATAAAAAAAAAAGCAACACATCAGATCTGATCTTACCATTGGATGAAAAATGGTCAACACAATAAAAAGACACGCAGATGCAGAACGGTGTGACGTGGACGATATGAAATGAGATGAAAGACGGAGAGAGTTCGAGTCTTCAGGTGTCTTTTCTGTCTAGTCCCACAGAGACCCTGTGACGGGGAGTTCCTGAAGCGCCTTCGTCCCTTTTGTTGACGCCGGCGGAGTCAGACCTGAACTCCAACCCACCCTTTTGACCCCCCCCCCCTCGGTATGATGGACAGGTCTGAAAAAGACAGGGGTTTCGGGAAAAACTTCTTCACAATTTGTGTCTAACGTTTTGTCCCAGGTTTTGCTTTTGTTTTTTCCGTCGTCCCGGTCATCGGCACGTCTCGGCAGATTCTGTTTCCGAAAAGTCCGAGGGAATCTGGCAGTGACTGATCGTTGGTGGATTTTACAGTTTAAGACCAAAGTGAAGAACGTCCGTCTCAGGGTGAGGGGAGGGGGAGTTGAGGTTTTGTTCCCGATGAGCGTGTGCGGCGGATGTGAAATTCTTTCCGATTCGTCCAGGAGACGTAGCGGTCGGTCTTGATCTTAGGAGGTCTTGACCAGGTCGTAGACGTAGATGTGGAAGTCGTCGTCGAACTTGATGAAGTACACCGAAGGTTTGGCCTCCACCTGGTGGATGACCATACCTGAGCGCTTCCCGCCGTCCTCTTTGGCGTACTCCACCTGTTTGCCCACCAGGCTGTCCACCACCTCGCCGGGCTCACGCTCCGTCGTCACGCTGTCGTCTGCGGAACAGGAACCGGGAGATCATCAGAACTCGACCACATTGACGATACAATACGTATCGCGATACAGGGGCAACAATATCATATATTGCTATATTTGCAATTATTTGCAATATTTGCAGTTATTTGCGATATATTGCAATGATTTGCGATATATTGCAATATTTGCAGTTATTTGCAATATTGTTGCTTTATGTGCAATTATTTGCAATATATTGCGATATTTGCAGTTATTTGCGATATATTGCGATATTACGGGCATGACAATATATTGAATTCTTTTTTTAAATAATGTAATTATAGTCCGACTGAAATGAAATATAACAATATTTCAGTTTTAGCCTCAAGGGGGACATTTAGAGACCTCATTTTAACCTCGACAAACCACAAAACAAACTCAGGACCAGGTGTAACAAACAGTACCAGCAGTAAAAAGTCAACACATTCCAGGTAGTGCTTTATGTTTGCTATTGTCACTAATAAATACATCCACTAGAGGGAAGTGCTGAGTCCAGAGTTCATTTCTGGGCCGACAACAGTTTTTCCAGACAATAACAAACACGAGGACGGCGGACCAGGTGGTGACACATGACGCCGCAGAGGTTCGGGCCGAAGGCTAGCTAAAGACCTAAAAAATGGACCGAACACTCACTGGAGTCGGGCATGATGCGCAGGTCTCCCTCCTTGTAGTCGTCCAGCAGCTGGTACATGTAGAGAACCGGGTCTTTCTCGTAGGTGATGTAGAACCAGGAGGTTATGATGGGGGCGCGGGCCAGAACCATCCCTCGCCACTCCTCCTTTGGCCCGTCCTCCGTCTCGAACATGTGCTCCACCGCTTTTCCGATCATGGTGTCCGCCAACAGCGAGTCGCTGACCAGGGCCGGAGCTGAGCCAATCACAGAGCAGGATTGGGTTTGATTGACACAACAACAACAACAACGACTAGCAGCAAACGACTAATGTGAACTTCCTTTTCCCGTCCGTCAGGGTCAACTCACCCACTCTGTCGGGGAGCACCTCCAGCCCGACCACCCGCTCGTCCCGGTACAGCTCCAGGCCGTAGACGCAGTCGAAG
>NC_024328.1:14537313-14546024 GCF_000523025.1 Cynoglossus semilaevis
GGTTGAGTCCAGATCAACACACGTGGTCCAAACAGAGATGAAGGACAAAACGGACTCATCGTCACTACTTACTGCCCTCCTTCCAGATGTGTTGGATCCTGTAGCCGACGATGCTCCTCTTGGGCGTAGCTAAGGTCTTACTGGGACCAACGCTGGTTCTCTGCTTCCTGTGGGGAGTGGACGACAGAACGTTAGGGAGGAGGAGACAAGGAGAGAGGAGGAAGGAGACAGAGGACGGGAGGGAGGGAAAACCTGAAGAGAAAAAAAAAAAAACGCAGTAAAAGTCAAAGCGTGTTTGAGCGTCTGGGAATGGAATCATCCGTTTTACATTGATTCCATTGGGAAAATCGTATCGAACTTTTCGAGATTCCCGAACGGCCTTCGGGGAAACAAATTAAATTCCGCTGTATTTAAAAAATCAATTATTTATTTATTAGTTATTTATATTTATGTTTGTACTGCAGTAGTTTCTGCACTTTTTCAGTAAAAAAAAAAATCCGTCTTACTTGTGTGGATTCTTCTTCTTCATCATGTTCGCAGACACACCGGCATGTCCTGAAATGTAACACAAACACAGACACATGATTGGTCGGAGAGTGACGGTGTAAAACTGTAAAAATGTTTCTGAGTCACTTCAGTGAGACCCTCCCCCACCTGCGTCTGCTCTGGGCCGGGAGGCCGCTGGGCTCTTAAATGGGGTCTTCATTCATCCACCTGTGAGGGGCAGCAGAGGCTGCCGGCTGTCGGAGTGTGACACTGGGGTGGGGCACGATGGGGAGAGGGGTGAGGGAGGAAGGGAGGGAGGGAGGGAGGGGAGGTTAGGGAGAGGAGAGGAGGGAGGGGATGCTGGGAATAAAAAAGTGAGCACCAGAACTCAGGCTGGACCCCAGACACGCCGCATACAGGCTCAGGGTGGAAGACGCTGGTGCCGGGGGGGGCAACGTCACAGCTGACGGGGTGTGGGGCGGGAACCACGGGTTGAGCCTGAGGAGGAGGAGAGAGAGGAGAGGTGATTCGGATGGAACTCGTTCGAATATTTATCCATCTGTCCCACGTTTGGCTAGTTTTGTTAGCTTTTGCTTCCGAGGCGTCGACGGAGAGAAACGCTGTGGTAGAAAGTGGGTCACACCAAAAGGTGGCAGCAACCGTCGACACCGCACCTGCCGCCAGCTCCCACTCGGGGAACCCCCCCTTCCCCTCCCTCCCTCTCCCCCCCCCTTCCCCTTCCTCCCTCTCCCCCCCACTGGCTCCTCGACAGCAGATAACATCAGATCGTAATTTTTGGAACCTGTCTTAGGTGTAGTTTTAAGGCTAGCCGTAGGCTAACGTTACGTTTTTATGTTATCGGTGACCAGAAAAAATTAGCTTTTTGTGTATTTCTCGCTATATTTTTGGGGTTTTTTTAGATCATAAACAGTCCGTCTCCGCGGAATAAACACCACGAGTGAACGGACGAACGACTAAGGTCAAAGGTCAACCCTTGTAAACGTGGCGATATATAGTGTAAATATAGTCATTTTAAAATGAGAGCATCCTCTACAACACACAAACACACTCCCATGACACATACACACACGGCTCAGCTCAACACATGTCCATGACAATCTGTCAAACACACTCACACACACTCACACACATACACGTATATTGACTCTGAATGAACTGTAGAATTTTCTGGAACAACAACAACTATTTACACACACACACGCACACACACACACACACACACACACACACGGACGGAGTTCTCAGGTGACGTGTTGCCGTTTGTTGTGTTGCCAGAGGATGGCGACGATGATGACGAAGATGAAGATGAGCAGCTAGAGGTCACAGTTTACGTTCGATCGATCCGTCATCTTCACCGTACGCGTCCAGGTGGCTCCACCGCCGCCGCCATATTTGCGCCAGTATTTACAAAACCCCGCATCAACCCCGCAAACAGGCGCAAACGAACAAAGAGAGCACGGACAACACTCGCGCTCTCTTCGGCTGCTCGGTGCTGACTCATGAGAGCGGGACGAACGCGACGTCGAACGGCGCACGCGGTCGGTCGGCGGCGCCGTTTTCTTACCAATTGTGCAAATCAGCGACGCCGCAGAATCCCGATCAACCGCCGAGGCTCTGAATTGATCTGCTCAGCCCCCTGTGTTTGATTCCCTGCTGCTGCGTCAAGATAGCCGTACACGACGGAGGGCAACCGGAAACTGCGGCGGCTTTACAAAATAAAAGTTTTCTTTTTTTTTAGAAAAATATTTTCTTACGAGTTTACGGAGCTGCGTGAAGGAGTTCGCGAGCTAATGTCGAATGTGAATATTAACACATAATGACGACAATAAAATGATATTTAAAAAAAAGCTAGTTACGGTAACTAGTTAGTAAAACTATATATATTTGTACTTGACTTTTGTGTTGTGGACACTAGTAATATATAAAAATATATAAATATATTGGTCATTTTTTTTAGTAAATAATGGGCTTTTAGACACATCGCTAAAAGTCGTTAGACGTTACAAAGCAGAAACGGCATATTTGACATTGTTTAACACAGAAAAGAGTTAGCAAAAAATGGCTACGCGGTCGTCTGGTCGAATTTGAAAGAAATATCTTCTTTCGGGATCGCGTTAAAACGTCAGGGTTTTTTTAGACTTTTATTTTGAAAAACTCAGACCTCGTGTTTGAATGGCAGAAACTCGGTGTCTTGACACGACGAGCAGGTTTGCAATGACGGCAAAAATGTGCCGCCAGACCCCGCCCCTTTTTTTAGCTTCTGCTAAATAGCATTGCAGTAAACGTCGGTCGAGCGGTTTATATTTAGTTTTTTTTTCTTTTCTCACGAATAGTGAGTCATTTCATTGGTTACCCGCCAAATGGGTTTAATAGCGACAACACAACGTTTTACGTACGAAACGGACACAAGCCTTTTAAGCTAACATACATACATATAAACCAAAACGTGCGTCATTGGCGACCCGAGGTACAACACTCACGGCATTGTAGTTCACGGAAAAGTCCAGCAGACGGCGTGTGTGTCATCTTGAGAACGTACGAAGTGACACACGTATACGACGCGTACTGATCTAGAATCAGATGCCTTAGCTTGTAATTGTGGCGAGGGCCTTTGAAGCTGAATAAACACTGACCTGAGAACGCGGGTGAAGAGCCGCCGGAGGCAGTGCGTTCGTTTTGCTCAAACGGATAACACATACGGGGCGGTGTTTGTGTAGTTTAAAAGGTAACTCTTAGTATCCCGGTAGACGGAACCGCTCGCGCGGGAGATTGCGATAGGGAAACCAACGTTGCAAAAATGTTGAACTACAATCAAAGCTGAGGAATTTGAGTGAAAAGAGACGGCAGTCCGCGGCTGCTCACGGACGGACGGACGGACAGGTTGAGGTAAATTACGGGCTTATGGTAACAGTGGTGTAGCTATAACCTACACGGCGGGACACCCTGGAAGATACGGAGACACAACAGGAGGATTCCGGACAACGCGGACCTGATGTAAGGATCCTCACGGCAAGATGTGAGATGAACCGGGAGAAATCAGCGATCGAGGCCAACGACATCATGTTGGTCCGGGTCTCGGTAAGTGTTAGCGAGTTAGCACCGCAGGCTAAAACGGCCATTAGAACAAATGTCAAAGATTGTTGTCAGCGGTTGGCCTTTTTTCTAAAAGGAGTTATTGACCACAGAAAAAAAACAAACAAAAAAACAAACATTGTTAGCTGCTAGCAGCTAATTCACCGACGTAGGTACAGTTAGTAATTACGAAGTCAAACTCGCGAAGTTGCACTTTCGTCAGCCGGTTAGTTAAAGTTGACCGTAGATAATATTTGCCTATACTTTCTCACGTTAGCTCTTTACGTTGTCGTGAACGTAAGAAGCGCTAGCATCGTTGTTTTTTTCACCTTTACGCTTATTGACAGAAGAGGAGATGTACGAAATTAATTTCCAGAAATAACGAATGCACTTACCAACAACACAATAAATTATAATTTCACGATTTAAGCAAGTATTTGGCCCCAAAAACGAATACGTGGACTTTATGTTTTATTAATGACTAAAGTACGGTAGGTAAACAATAATTCGTGATGCCTGGAACGATGGGGTCAAAGGTTTTGGATGACAAGGAAGACAATACTCTTATCAATAAATGGTAAATACCTTTGACGTCACGGTTGTTAATGTCTTGACTTAGTGCGAGAGCGGAAAAAAAGCTACGGCTCAGGGTGGAAACAGCTGCTGAATGTGAGTGAAATTGAAGTTCTTGCGGAATTAAACATGTCGACATGTAATAAAATATCTCAGGGACCGTGTTGTAAAAAGAAAAAAAAAAACATGCATCGTTTTGTGCCCTGATGTCGTCAGTTCTGAATCGGAGAACGGAAAAATCACTGAAACGCTTTTTTTGGTGGTCACATTCGTCCACGGTCTAGGAAACGAATATCGACATCATCGACGAGAGGTGTACAAGACGGTTATCACTTATTTTGCAAAACTGCGATAATGTTTTTTTTTTTTTTTTAAGCGTAAACACCTTTTTTGAAGGCGCACGTAAATGGCCAAACCAAAAATTTTGAAATCGCGATGACGTCCGTCACTAATCACAGATGACGTTCATTGTCGTGCGCCTTCACAGGTGTTTACACTTTAAAAAAATTAAAAAATACATTATCGCAGGAAGGAAGTGAGGGTTGAACCCCCCAGACGTCAATACTTGGTTTCTTCTCTGGTTGCAGCCCGGGCGAGGTCGGGCCAGGGTCACGCACGCCGTGGTGGTGATCTTCCTGGAGTTCTTCGCCTGGGGTCTGCTGACCACACCCATGCTGACCGTAAGTACACAAACAACGGACGCCGCATTGTTTTGCACAGTATGGGCCGGCGTCTGTCTGCGTGACCTTCGCTGACATCGCAGCTGTTGTTTCAGGTCCTCCACGAGACGTTTCCTCAGCACACCTTCCTGATGAACGGCCTGGTTCAGGGAGTGAAGGTAATGCTAATGTGAACGGTGACACAAAAAACAAAACAACTTTGTAAACACACCTACGTCTGCTAGGGAAGCTAATGCTAATGTTAATTTATTATTGGATTAATGTAGAACAAACAATACTTATGTTCAACCTGTTTGACATGTCCGCTCCTTTGTTGAGAACATCTCTGGGTGTTAGCAGAGCTCAAACACTGGAAAGTCATTTGCGTGAAAGTTTTTATGCTAAATTAATTTGTATTTGTACCTTTGTATTACCAAGAAACAACATGTAATAACATCTAAAAAAACTACAATGCTAATTTTGTTCTTGTGCGCAGGGCTTCTTGTCTTTCCTGTCGGCTCCTCTGATTGGCGCTCTGTCCGACATCTGGGGGAGAAAGTCCTTCCTGCTCATGACCGTCTTCTTCACTAGCGCGCCCATTCCCTTTATGAGGATCAGTCCTTGGTGAGATGAATGTTGTCGTTCGTGGTTTGTGGTTGTTTGTTGACTGCGTTATCTCAAAAAAGTCACTGGTCGTACCATGACAGTACACCCTCCAGTACAGCAGGTGGCGGTATACGCCTAAAAACAATGGCCGTGACCCTTTGTTAAACCCAGACGTCAGGTCCCTGCATGGTCTGAGAGACGTTTAGGTGTCGGAACAGAAAGTGGGAAGGACTCGTTCCGTAGACACCGACAGTGTTCTCCGATGTTTCCGTAAAGAACGGAACTCTTCCCACTTCCTGTTGTGTCTGCACCGACCACTGCTGGGATCTGGGTTTTTTCATATGGCCGACTAACAAAGTTTGACCAATCACATGGCGGCCATGTGAGCGGCTGAGGATATTTGGAATCGACTAATTTTTCTGACTCGATTCGACAGAACCGATCGAGTTTCCGAAACAGTTCCTGTTGTCGTGCTCGTCGAGATCACGCATCGGTTCCACACAACAGTTCTGTCCTCCAGGCTGTGCTTGAGACCAGCTGATGTTAAAAAGATCCCAAACTGGGATTGGTCACATGTTTTGGGGGGCGGGTCAGGAGAGGGGGAAGGGGGCCTGGCCTAATGAAAGGATCAGGCTTGTGATCAGATGGTGGAATTCCAGGTCCCGGGGCATGTGGTCTGTTTGACAGGCAGCAAGGAACTCTGGGTAAATGAAGCGGAGTTAAGCTGCTTCTTCTCCTACCACTACTCCCCCACCTTCCTCCCCCTCCACCTCCTCTCCTCCTAAGGTTAAGGTTGAACCTTTCTGTTCCTTTTTCCTCTCGTCCAGGTGGTACTTCGCGCTGATATCCGTTTCGGGAATCTTTGCCGTAACGTTCTCGGTGATCTTCGCCTACGTGGCCGACATCACGGAGGAGCACGAGCGCAGCACGGCGTACGGCCTGGTGAGTTCAGAGTAAGGTGTTGGAGGTTAAAGGTCACCGGGTCATTCGGAGACCCGGTGTCCTCATACGCTGACCCCTTTAGGTTTCAGCGACCTTCGCCGCCAGTTTGGTGACCAGCCCCGCCATCGGCGCCTACCTGTCGGCCAAGTACGGGGACAGCCTGGTTGTTCTGGTGGCCACGGTGATCGCGGTGGCGGACATCGCCTTCGTGTTCTTCGTCGTTCCCGAGTCGCTGCCGGACAAGAGGAGGCTGACGTCCTGGGGGTTTCCCATCTCCTGGGAGCAGGCCGATCCCTTCGCTGTGAGTTCATGATCAGAAAACACCAAGTTAGTCCAGAAACCAGTACCAAGTTAGTCCAAAAACCAGTACTAAGTTAATCCAGAAACCAGTAGTAGGTTAGTCCAAAAACCAGTACCGGGTTAGTCCAAAAACCAGTACCAAGTTAGTCCAGAAACCAGTACCAACCAAGTTAGTCCAAACCAGTCCCGGGTTAGTCCAAAAACCAGTACCAAGTTAGTCCAGAAACCAGTACCAAGTTAGTCCAAAAACCAGTACTAAGTTAATCCAGAAACCAGTAGTAGGTTAGTCCAAAAACCAGTACCGGGTTAGTCCAAAAACCAGTACTGGGTTAGTCCAGAAACCAGTACCAGGTTAGTCCAAAAACCAGTACCGGGTTAGTCCAGAAATCAGTACCGGGTTAGTCCAGAAACCAGTCCCGAGTTAGTCCAGAAACCAGTCCCGAGTTAGTCCAGAAATCAGTACTAAGTTACCCCAAAAACTCCACAGCCTGGGGTCAAAGGTCACCCGGATTATTTTGTACCCGGTCCTTGTTGGAACTCACCTGTTCCGTTTGTGTCCCCAGTCCCTGCGCCGCGTGGGGAAGGACACCACGGTGCTGCTCATCTGCGTCACCGTGTTCCTGTCGTACCTGCCCGAGGCTGGACAGTACTCCAGCTTCTTCCTTTACCTGAGACAGGTGAGACACACACACACATACTTGTATTTGGCATCTTGTGATGACTACATTTTGGACACAGTGCTTTCCCTAGCCCGGTGGTTCTCAAACTGCAGTTCGCCCTCCCACTCGTGGTATGGGACGGAATCTTATTTTGAATAATGAATAAAAATCGTACCATAGTTTTGTTTCAAGTCCCACCATGCAACCCACACAAGCCGCCACAGAAGGCGCCATTGAGTATGTGGTTCCTCCGGGACTCGAACCCAGGACCTTCTGTGCGTAAGGCAGATGTGAAGTGTGTAGCTCTACCCGGAACACACATCCTGTTCACCTGCTGCTCCCCGTCGTCACGGTGACTAGTCAAACTACCTGGTTGCTCGGTTACCTTTAATTAGTTGACGATCAGCAATAATTATATAACAAAGAGAGAGCTGCGCCCTGTGCTCACCTGACGTCACGTCGACCCAGATAACAGTCGGACAACAGCGGTTCGACCGGAGCAGCGTAAAGTTTGTTTTACTGTTTGTGTTTCAGGTGATCGAATTTTCTCCTGCAGCCATCGCCGCCTACATCGCCATGGTTGGAATCCTCTCCATAGTCGCACAGGTACGTGACGTTCGCCGGTCGGATTTTTTTGCAGTCGTTGGCCGGTCTGAGGAATCAGGTCCAGGTTTCAGGTCCTTCTTCATGTGTAGTGATACTTTAAAGAAAGTACTTCAGAGATCAGAGGTCGTGGCTGATTTTAGAAGAATATTTTTCCCTGGTGTTGTTATCCGATAGTTTCCACAGCAGTGAGTGGATTAGCCCAAAAACCAGTACCAAGTTAGTCCAAAAACCAGTGCTAAGTGAGGTTAGCTAATGCCTTTACCCAAATTACATTAACCCTTTATTGTCTGTGTGTGTGTGTGTGTGTGTGTGTGCACACGATTCAGACTCTTTTCCTCAGTGTTCTGATGAGGACCATCGGTAATAAGAACACAGTTCTACTGGGCCTAGGCTTCCAGCTGTTCCAGCTCACCTGGTACGGCTTCGGATCTGAGCCCTGGTGAGTCCCGTTCACACCATCCATCTGTTTTATTTTGAAATCTGATGACGACGTCGTTGATGATGTCATAGATGATGGTTTGTTTGTTTGTTTGTTTGTCCTGGTCTGTCAGGATGATGTGGGCGGCAGGGACGGTAGCAGCAATGTCCTCCATCACCTTCCCAGCAGTCTCTGCTCTGGTGTCCCACAGTGCTTCAGCTGACCAACAGGGTAGGTACACACTACCTGGGGGACCGGGACCTGGACCTGGCCCAGGGACCAGGCCGGGGACCTGGCCCAGGGACTTGGACCTGGACGGGGACCTGGCCCGGGGACCTGGACGGGGACCTGGACCGGGCCCGGGGACCT
>NC_024328.1:14546133-14569294 GCF_000523025.1 Cynoglossus semilaevis
ACGGGGACCGGGACCTGGCCCGGGGACCTGGACGGGGACCTAGCCCGGGGACTTGGACCTGGCCCGGGGACCTGGCCGGGGACCTTGACCTGGACGGGGACCTGGACCGGGGACCTGGACCAGGGACCTGGACCAGTGTTTGTTCATGTGCCTCAGCTTGTTCCTCTGTGTCCAGGTGTGGCTCAGGGCATGATCACGGGGATCCGAGGGTTGTGTAACGGTCTGGGTCCGGCGCTCTACGGTTTCATCTTCTTCCTGTTCAACGTGGAGTTGAGCGACATCGAACCTGTGGCCGGGGGAACCGCGAAGAGCGCAGAGGCAATTATCAGGACAACGACCTTCTTTCCGATATATTTATTAATTACTAATTATTACTTTCTTCGTGTACTCCCGTAGAAGTCCTTCATCCCCGGCCCCCCCTTCCTGTTCGGAGCCTGCGCCGTCTTGTGCGCACTCTTCGTCGCCGTCTTCATCCCCGACAACCACAAAATGGCCGACGACAAGACGTGCAAGTCCAACAGCACGGCCGACGCCGCTGCCCACGTCCAGAGCTCCAGCCCTCTGGCCACGCCCACGAGCGACATGGAAGACATCGAACCACTGCTGCAGGACAGTAGCATGTGACTGACGGCTGGCCAATCATGGCGCAGCAGTGACGCCTGACCTTCTCTCTGCGGGCTCACCACTTTCACGAACGGCTAGTCTAAATTAGTTTCCCCTCACGGTCAGACAGTTCAGGTCAGGTCACACTGGGTTCAAGGTGCGTAGATTTTTTTTTTTTTATTTCTGTACGTCATGGGAAACGTTTACGATCCCGCGACACACCGAGAGGCCAAATCTTTTAGCTTGTCAACGTTTTGTTTGTTTGTTTTTCTGAACACCCTGCGATGCCGCAGAGGTGAGGACATTAAACGAACCTCACAGTACGGAGATGGGGCCGGGGGGTTAACGGGGTAAGACTGGTTTTTTCACCGAGGACAGTGATGTCAGAGCTGACGTGGGCTCATGGGAAATAAAACGTGTGTCACACCTGTGGAGCAGTGGACTCCTGGTGTGGGGTTTGATTCCGGGTTGTGACGCTGCAGGAATGTGTGTGACATCATCATCCTCTTATGTGAAATTTCGACTAGTCCGTCCTTGCTGGTCGCTGGTCATCTGTGGTTAAAGTACTAGTTAGTGACATTACCAATGAGACAGTTTTATTCCTCAGTGGAAAAAAAAATCTGGAACAATGTGTGTGGCACACCAGTAGGGGGTGCTGTTGTCTGACGCCTGCAGGGTTGTAGGTCAAATTCCAGACTTTTGAGGTTGTATGGCACCCCCAGGTGGTCGGGAAAACTTTTAGAGCCTTGGAGTGGTCACTTCAAGGCTCTACATGGTCCAGACCAGTGTTTCCGAAACTTTTTTCTGGCGACCCATATTTTAAAAGTCACAAACCTTCGCGACCCAAGTCAATAGACATTATTCGTAAATTCCCACCTGAGGGTCGCGACCCAGTCTTTGGGAACCATGCTCCAGACTGACTGGTTTGATCCAGCTCACTCCTCCGTCACCGTCTCTTTGTCGTCATTCAATTATTTTAACAATTATTTTTAATAGCGCGTCGTGGTCAGGCCGAGCTCAACGTCGTTACGTAATTATTGTTAGGTTTCGCACATTCCAGTAAAGACGAAAAAAAAAATTGTTTCATGAAGCGCTCACTCGTATTTCGATACCCGATCACTGACGTTTCTTCTAGAAGATTCTGCTGCTGTGCATGATGGTCCATTTCCCTGCGGTGATGTGTCGACAACCTCACAACTCTGTCAGGTCAAAAGGTCAGAACTAGGGAAGCTAGGCTACTACATCACCCCCCCCCCAAAAAAAGAATTGTGTGTACGAAGCCACTAAACTCAGGATAAAGAAAATGAAAATAAGTTACTGACTCGCAATTAGATTTAAGAAAATTTTTATTATTATAAATTATTATTATTTTTAAAAAAAAAATGTTTTTTTTTCCTACGTTCTTCCTTTTATATCAGAAAAAAATAAGGCAGTTCATTTGATCAGGTTTTTTTTTTTGCTATTTTTAGGGAAGTCCGATAATATCGGCCGACCGATATTATTGGCCCAATATTAGCATAATTACTTTGTATCTGTAAGAATCATTATCAATTTTTTCCTCCGATAACGAAAACCCGATAACGCAACGCCTGTGTTCGCCAAATGATGTGTGATTTAAAAATAGTTTTGGGGAGAAAAACAGCTGTATTTGTGAGTGAACGCCACTAGATGGCAGCATTGCAGTTCATTTTATTGATCAGGGGATTTTATGCAGAATGCTGAAGAAACAATGTTTTTTTGGGGAGGGTTTATTTTCCTACGGGCTTGTACTGAAGTAAAACATGTACTGCATGTCTAAGTATCTGCGACACGAGATGATCGTTGGCGGTTTCACGATGACTTGGTACGGAGATCTTTTTTTTTTTTTTTCACCTTCTTTCCCCGATGATGTCAAACGAAGGCCGACGGACCGACAGAGTATTTTTCTACCGTACTCTCAGCAGTGTTCTACCGACGACCCATAATGCACCTCTCTCTCTCTTGGGATTCCCAGTGTCTGTGAAGAGTCCTCCTCACTTCCTGAACCGATTCGGTCCAGGGTTCAGTCCGAGGACTCTGGGGTCAGGACCAAAGTTCAGGGTCAACAACAGGTCACTGTTATGACGGAGTTACCGACTGAGGAGTTACCGACTCCTCCGTTACTGATCAGATCTGTATTCACTCCGCGGGGACCCCCTGCCTCCCCCACCCCACTCCCCAAGTTTTAACTTAAAGTGTCATAACAGATGTAGTAACCCCCCCCCTCCGACCTCCTCATCTGGGCAAAAGGTTTAGGGCCGTGGTTTACAACCTGTGGCTCCAGGGTCGGCCGGTGTACTCGTGTTACTTTACTCTAGAAACTGTATTTTGTGGTCAAACAAGAGGAAATATAACTCTGTGAAATTACTGCAGTATTTAAAATGTCAGATACTGCACAATCAGCGGTAGAATGTTCCGGCAGCCATTGTTGTATTGAGTGAAGGACGCGGAACCCGCGGACCACGTGTTTGTTTCCATTTACACCATTTACATTCACTGACTCCTTTTTTTTTTTTTTTTTTTTTTTAATAAAACTAATGTGGAACCAGTTCCTAATTGGACCTCCAGCAGGAGGCAGTCAAACACCCCATCTGACCCCATTTGAACCATAGCTCATAAATGTGTTCCAAAATGAGAAGAAAAGAAACAAAAAAAGGAGCTAGACAGTAAATGTAGAGGCTAGCCCCGCCTAAAACTTTTGCCCCGCCCCTGTAAACGTTGCCGAGCAATTTGCTGCCCAACGCCGCACTTTAATTTCTTTGAACGTGTGCCTCTGATACTAATTCTTCATGTTCATATCTGTTTTTTATATGAAGATGTTCACGATCTGTGCATTTGCTTTTGTCCTTAGTTTCCGATAATATCTATTATAATAACGACAATAAAGAGAATTTTGTGGGATTTAAAACAATTCTGACATTGATTTTTTTTGTCCTAAATGTTAGAAAATAAAAATTTATAAAATATAAATATAAAATAACAGTTATATTTCAATACAGAACACGCTTCATTTTCACAAACGTTTATTTTTAAATAAGAAAACGTTAAAAACCAACGTACACACGGCAACTGCCGACAAAAATCAGATTAGAAAAATAGAAACTAAATATTTCAGTTTTTATGAAATACACAATTT
Organism: Cynoglossus semilaevis; assembly: GCF_000523025.1. Lineage (NCBI taxonomy): Eukaryota > Metazoa > Chordata > Actinopteri > Pleuronectiformes > Cynoglossidae > Cynoglossus > Cynoglossus semilaevis. Next base: position 14,549,891 of record NC_024328.1, read on the forward strand.
TTTTTCTCTCTCACATACAATCATAAATATTGGAAATATTTCAAACAACAGTATTTAAACAACATTCAGTCTGTGTATGTGTTTGTCGTAGAATTTGAAGAATAAAGAAAAATATATCCTGTAAAATTTTGTAAGTGGAGAATATGGAAATCTTTACAATATTTGTTTTTCTTGAACAAAAAAATTCTTTCATGCAAATGGAAAATATTTTTGGAATGGAAAAAAAAATAACTCGGCAGTCATTTACTGTGAAATCTACAAAAATATTCTTGTTTCACAATCAAAAAAAAAAAAAATTTGTAAAAATTCAAACTTTAAGCATTTATATGAAATACCAAGCTTTTGATATTTTTAATTTCAACCCGTTTTAAGTCGCCTGCAGCTCCGAATATAATTCAGCAGTTCAATGTTTTTAATTGAAAATTTTAAAATTAGAAGTTAATGCAGCGTTTTGAATCAATCTCTCACACGATCTAAACCAAAAAGTCAAAAAAAAAGTTTTTTACTTAATTAACTATTGAAAAACATGTTCTCTGATTATTCATTTCAATCAAAAAAAAACCAAAAAACAACCTATCGCTCTCGTATCTCAGACTTCCGGTGTAACCTTCATCATCTTCATCTTCACAGCTGGCAGGAAATGGAAACCGTGGTGGTGGAGTAAGGGACGGTGTCTGGGAAGGACAAACATCGAGTCATTTCAGGTAATTTCACCAGGTCAGACACTAATTAACATTTTTTTAAAATGTTATAGTCGACTCTAATTCTAACGCTTGTTACCAAACGGGGCTGTGCTGCCCCCTGCTGGTTAGCCTGGGCACGGCAGGAAATACGCTGAATGATTTCAGATTTTTCAAGTGAGATTTATTTCAATATTTTGCTATGTAAATAGTGAGCGAGTTCAGTTGTCATGTGGAGGAAATCCAATATATATATATATATATATATATACATATATGTGTATATATGTTATATATACATACTGTATATGTGTATATATGTGTATATATGTATATAAGTTGTATATATGTATATATGTTGTATATATACATATGTGTATATATGTATATATGTATGTGTATATATGTATATATATACAGTACATATGTGTATATATGTACAGTATATATGTATATATGTGTATATATGTTATATATGTGTATATATGTTTATATATACACATGCGTATATGTTATATACTGTATATGTATGTGTATATGTTATATGTGTATATATGTTATATATACAGTCATATATGTATACGTATATGTGTATATATATATGTTTTTTAGTTTGAATTAAAATGGGGCGCCACAAGGTGGCAGAAGTGGTCATTGATCTTGCCCTGCCACAGCACTTCCCAAAGTTAACCCTTTGTGCAGCGGGAGAATGTCAGTTTTTTTTTTTATGAATAATTGTTTTAAACAACACTCAGTGGAGTTTATAAGACATAACTGTAAATTTATTTTAATATAATTTCTTTTTTTTCTTCGGTCTCACCTCTGTCCTTCAGGGTGTTGACGTACGCCTCGATGAACTCCTTCTCCCGGCCGTCCTTCACCTCCTGCTGCTCCTCTGGCGTTCTCCACCTCCATTTCCTGGTCTTCTCTTTCTTCTTCTTCTCCTCCTTCTTCTTCTTTTTCAGTGCGTTATCACACAGTCGGACAAATCTGCGGGGGCGATAAAAGTAGGCCACGCGTCAGAATCTAAAGCTGCGAAGATGATAAAAAAATAATAAAAAATAACGGCGGAACAGGAAGTGAGTCAGACAGGAGTTCTCTCTATCTTAGTGCACTACGTACTGTTACTATATAGCGCCTCCTCTGACTTGTCTGTGCTACTTAAACCTAATTAGTTATTACTCAAAGTGTGATTGACTAAATATGACGGAGTGATTTAAAAAAAAAACTTTTCAAATGGTGAAGCACGGGCGTCATCTGCGTTTTCTCCACTAGGTGAGAACGTGGCGACAGCACTGGTTTGTTACTTGATTTCTGGGTTACTGCACAGCTTGGTGGGCGTGCAGGTGAGCTCGTCGCCACTGACGATGATCATCTTCAGCGTGGAGATGTTGGTGAGGCACATGGGCAGGTAGGTCAGTTGGTTCTTATGGACGAACAGCGTCACGAGCTGCTCCAACCTGTTTGGCCAAAAAAAAAAAATAGGCAAGTTAGACTGAGGCTAGCTCCAAAGAACCCAGTGGAGCGGGCCACGGGGTTGAGACCGCCATTCTTTATTTAGATAGTTCGAAGACGGAATGGGAAAAAAAAAACGAAATCATGAAAATAATTAGGAATGTCCGATATTAACATTTTGCCGATATCGTCCAAACACTTAATGTACAATTCTGATAGCGATATAGCGGTGTCCTGTTGGTTAAAGAAGTCAAGTGCCGCCTGTTCACGAAGGTGATGGGTTAAAGCAGTGTTTCTCAATTATTTTTTGCCATGCGCCCCCTAGTGGACAGAAGTTTTTTGACCCCCACGCCCCCAATTGAGCACCTGGAAATATTAATTTATTTATCTGTTATTTGTCTATTAAAATAGATTAATAAAATGAGCTGCAATGCTGCCATCTAGAGACTTTCACTCCCAACTGCAGCTGTTTTTCCCCAAAATTATTTCTAAGTCACACGTCATTTGGCGAACTGCAGGCATTGCATTATCAGGTTTTCATTATTGGAGGAAAAATCGGTAATGTTTCTTACAGATATTACGTAATCATGCTAACATCGGGCTAATGATATCGGTCGGCCGATATTATCAGACTTCCCTAAAAATAACAACAAAAAAAACCCGATCAAATGAACTAACTTTTGTGCAGGACAGGTCATGCGATTACCCTATAGTTAATGGCTAACAGCTAATGCTTCAGCGGCGAAGAGGTCAAAGGTCACCTGTCCATGTCCTGTGGCAGGTCGGTCAGACAGTTGTTGCTGAGGTCCAACAGCTGCAGGCTGCTCATCCTCAGGGCACAGATGGGGATGGACATGAAGCGGTTCTCCGCGATGTCCAGATGAGTCAGCAGTTGGAGGTTGCGCAACTGCCAAACACAGAGAGAGAGAGCGCGCCATGACATCGTCGCTAACGTTAACCCGACTGTGGACTTTTACCTTTCGCAGGTTCCGAAACAGCGCTCACCTCGAAGGGGAGCTCCGACAGGCTGCGGTTTCCCGCCAGTTCGAGTTTCTCCAACTTCTCGCAGTTTCCCAGCTCCGGAGGAACCTTGGACAACTGGTTGTAGCTGACGTTCAACTCCCGCAGCTCCGTTAGTTTACCTGGTGGGCGACACAAGACGGGCGGACGTCACAGAGGGTCGTACACCGCTCACGCCTCAGCGACGGCGGCCTCACCGATTTCGGGCGGCAGCTCGGCGATGGCGTTCTTCGGGACGTCCATCACGGTGAGCTGGGTGAAGAGCGCCAGGTAGTCCGGAAGCTTCTGGATCCTCGTCCGGCTCACGTGCCACTCCTTCAGGTAAGTCATCCACTGCAGCTCTCTGGGAAAGTCCTGTCAAACATCCGTGATGTCAACATCGACCGTCCGACACCTCGACGTTGACCGTGTAGCAGTTGACTTACCGTCCACTGCTGACCCTCCATGCGCAGACTCAGTTTCCCAGGATCAGGTTCTTCATGGGGATTGGGTCCTTCGGGGTCCCTGTGGTCCTGATCCTGGTCTGGACCTGTCCCTGTCTCTGCCCGAATGGAAATATTGCATATAAAATAATTTTTTTTTTTTAAATTTAAAATGTAGTAATAAAATATTTGACCTGAAATTATAAGAAAAAAAAACAATATTACTAATAAAAAAAGTTAAAATATTACACACGTTTCTGTAATAAAATATAATAAATAATATAATAAAATTTAACCTAAGAATTTCTTTTTAAAATGCGCATAAAATAAATCTTGAAATATCGCACATAAACTATTACCTGAAATTAAAATATTAAAATATCGCAAATAAAAAATGTAAAACATTGCACAGAAAAAAATTTCAATAATCATATATTGGACCTAATATTAAAATATCGGAAAAAATTAAATTTGCATAAACAACATGTTACTGATAAAAATGAAAAATGAAAACGTTTCAGTAACAAAATATTTTATCTGAGAATTGTTTTAAAAAACAATCTTGAAATATCGCACATAAGAAAAAAATTTGCTATAACCTGATTAAAATATTAAAATATCGCAAATTGTTCATGAGGAAATCTTAAAAATTCATGTGAGAAAAACAAACAAAACAAAAATATTGCTAATAAAAATAAAAAATGTAAAAATTGCACACAAAAAAATTCAAAAATCAAATATTGGACCTAAGATTAAAATATTAAAATATCGGGGAAAAAAATGAAATTCGTATAAAAAACAATATTACTTATAAAAATTAAAAAGTAAAAATATTTTACCTGAGAATTTTTTTTTAAAAAACTATCTTGAAATATCGCACATAAACAAAACTGCTATAACCTGAGATTAAAATATTAAAAAAATTGCTAAAAATTATATTTGTTTTTTTTAAATGCACAAAAGACAAAAACAATAGTAAAATGTTAATATTGTAAAAATTTAAATAATGATAAAAATTATTATTGATATCCGACATTTATGATAAAAATAAAACGCGATAAAAAAAAACGTCCAGGTCTGTGTATTTCTGTGTGTACCTTGTGTATTCCCGTGCATTTACCTGCGATCACTCCTCCGGGGCTGTGTCCGCTGTCGTGGAACTGTTTGTCCGATAACTGCGACCTCCGCAGGTGCCGATGGAGGAACTCGCGTTCGGTGCTCTTCAGGGTTTTGCAGTAGATGCGGTACTGCCACTCCTGGTCGATCCTACGATGGAGAGAGTACTATGAAGTACCATGGTACCGTCGTCCAAACTCCTGACCTTTTCTACTCCCGGACGTCCAGACCTGCCCTCACTGTTCTGCCCCAGCGCCGATGATGGATATAAATAGTCCAGCGTTCAGGTTACCGACTGGGGCGTCATGATTAACAACAGTCAGCTGGACTTTGGAGTTTTCTACGTCAACACCAGGCGTCGACATCGGCCATCTACGTTTTCTTCTTCTACATCTTCCACGTCTTCTTCTACTTCTACGCCTTCTTCTTCTACGTCTCCTACGTCTTCTTCTACTTCTAGGTCTTCTACTTCTACGTCTTCTTCTACGTCTTCTACTTATATGCCTTCTTCTACGTCTTCTTCTACTTCTTCTACATCTTCTACGTCTTTTTCTACGTCTTCTTCGTCTATGTCTTCTTCTTCTTCTTCTACTTCTACGTCTTCTTCTTCTACGTCTTCTTCTACTTCTACGTCTTCTTCTACTTCTACGTCTTCTTCTTCTACGTCTTCTTCTACTTCTACGCCTTCTTCTTCTACGTCTTCTACGTCTTCTTCTACTTCTTCTACGTCTTTTTCTACGTCTTCTTCGTCTATGTCTTCTTCTTCTTCTTCTACTTCTACGTCTTCTTCTTCTACGTCTTCTTCTACTTCTTCTACGTCTTCTACTTCTATGCCTTCTTCTACGTCTACGTCTTCTTCTACATCTTCTACATCTTCTACTTTTTCTACGTCTTCTTCGTCTATGTCTTCTTCTTCTTCTTCTACTTCTACGTCTTCTTCTACGTCTTCTACTTATATGCCTTCTTCTACGTCTTCTTCTACTTCTACGCCTTCTTCTACGTCTTCTACTTCTACGTCTTCTTCTACTTCTACGCCTTCTTCTTCTACGTCTTCTAAGTCTTCTTCTACTTCTACATCTTCTTCTACGTCTTCTTCTACTTCTACGTCTTCTTCTACGTCTTCTACTTCTACGTCTTCTTCTACTTCTTCTACGTCTTCTTCGTCTATGTCTTCTTCTTCTATGTCTACTTCTACGTCTTCTTCTACGTCTTCTACTTCTATGCCTTCTTCTACGTCTTCTATTTCTACGTCTACGTCTTCTACGTCTTCTTCTACTTCTTCTAGGTCTTCTTCTACGTTTTCTACTTCTACGTCTTCTATTCTACTTCTACGTCTTCTACTTCTACGTATTCTTCTACGTCTTCTTCCACTTCTTCTACGTCTTCTTCTACGTTTTCTACTTCTACGTCTTCTACTTCTTCTACGTCTGCTTCTACGTCTTCTACATCTATGCCTTCTTCTACGTCTTCTACTTCTACGTCTTCTTCTACGTCTTCTACTTCTACGTCTTCTACTACGTTTTCTACTTCTTCTACATCTTCTACTTCTACTTCTACGTCTTCTTCTACTTCCTCTACATCTTCTTCCACGTCTTCTACTTCTACGCCTTCTTCTACGTCTTCTACTTCTACATCTTCTACTTCTACGTATTCTTCTAAGTCTTCTTCTACTTCTTCTACGTCTTCTTCTACGTTTTCTACTTCTACGTCTTCTACTTCTTCTACGTCTGCTTCTACGTCTTCTTTTACGTCTTCTACGTCTTCTACTTCTTCTACGTCTTCTTTTACGTCTTCTACGTCTTCTACTTCTTCTACGTCTTCTTTTACGTCTTCTACTTCTTCTACGTCTGCTTCTACGTCTTCTTTTATGTCTTCTACGTCTTCTACTTCTTCTACGTCTTCTTCTGTCATCTTCTGTTCTCCTTGTCTATCCTTCAATAAATCCACATCATCTCCAGGGAACATTATCACACCTTCGTTCTCTAACTCTTACTTGAAACCTATTAAAGATCAGTACTGACGCCACCTACTGGACTGTTTTCTGTTTTGGCTTTAAAGGGTTGATGGTTTGAGTCCTAAATCGCAACTTGCAAAAAAAAAAAAACATCTGAAAAGAACATGGACAGGTTTCATGCAGTGTCTGTTGCTGACCTTGCGAGGGCGCTCTTCTCGATTCGCTCCTGCTCCCTCCTCTGTCTCTGTTTGTACTTCTTCACTCGACCTTCCCAGAGCCCTCGCACCATAGAAAGGTCATAGACGGGGGCGTCCAGCTTCCTCTCCACGCCCATCTCTGCCGCCGACAGGAAGTCGATGCTAACATGTGGTCGAGTCGAGCGGAGAAAGAAACACCAGTGCGTTTTAAATGGTATTCGTATATGATGGTGGATGATAATACGTAATACAGGCATGGGCCACAAGGGGAGTAGTGGAAATCGCTCTTGCCTTACAGCAAGAACATCAGTGGTTCGATTCCCAGCGGTCAAACTTTCTCTATAGATGTTCTTCACGCTTGAATCAGCAACAACCACCATACCTGATCGTGGGGCGGGGTCAACAATAACCCCGCCCCACGGACTGGGTAGATCCACCCATTTTGACCACCACTACATGTGCGAGGTACATTTAGCTCGGCGCTAAAAGAACAGCAGCTACTTACTTATTATTAACGCCTGAGGCACTAGACGTGTTGTTATCTATACCAACGAAAGGGGGAGACATAGCCATTGAGAGGGTTCAACTTTGATTAGTCTACGTATAAACATCGGAATGCAGTACTATTGCTAACCGCTGACAAGTTTGACCGTCGCTAACGTTCCGCTCCGACGTCAAGTAGCCGAATTTAACGAATAAAATCAGCCTAATATGAACTATTTACACCAAGTTTGTGCAAAACAAAAAACAGGTTATTTGTACAATTTTATAATTTTAATAACTTTTATTCGGACTCTCCTGGGTGCTAACGTGACAATGCTAATTGCTGGAAGCTATCCACTTTAAATGTCGTTTTAAAGAAACGAAACGGGAAATATTTACCGATAAAAAACCGGACTGTAACGAATTATTCTGTCTGAAACAAAAATAAAAATGACTAAAATTATTATTTAAAAAAAAAAATATGACTGAATTATGACTTTTCTGCACCCTGCCGGTCAGACTTTCCGGTGACCGGATATTTCCACGGTGACTCATCGGTCACTCATTCCGATGTTGAGCCTCAGCAGGCAGACTACATTCCAGCATATTTAGAAAAATAAATAAAAATAATAATATATTGAAAATGAGGAAGCAGTGTCCAGTACTTCCGGCTCCTCCATCACAGTTCGGTAGTTACGGTACAGTGAGATAATGTGTTTTACCTGTTAACCGTCGTCCGTACAGCCCACAGGTCCAGTCCGCTAGCTTGTTTACCGAACTGTGACTTGACTCCTGTGTGTGTGTGTGTGTGTGACACAACATGCTATTTTTACCGGTAGTGATGTGACACACTCCTAATGTGTGTCACATGATGTCAGGGCGAGTTCCTGTATCACCTTGATAGTAGTAAGCTAGTAGATAGCAGCCAATAAAATCACATCTTACGTAGTATTACACTGAAAAAATATATAGACACGGAGGTAAACGCAAGTACTGGTAGTACTACTGCGTATTTACCCATATCTATATATTCAAGTATGTGTTGTAGCCGCCGTATACTTGGTTCAAATCACGTGACCTGCTGTGTAAGAATATTATGTTTTTTGTTGCTGTGCTAACATTATCGTCGACGTTTTTTCCGGTTAAAAAAGTCGACGATAATGTGTAGTCGCTAGCAACAGATTTATTCAATTAACTATGACATTGAACGTCCTTTTTGTGGCCAGCAGGTGGAGCTAACAGTACAGTTTTCCAGAGGAGTAGTTACTACGTCACACATTGCATTAGTTGATATATTTAAAAAAAATGGCTGACACAAGTGGTTTATCTATTCAGACAAAATGCTAAACTTTTACAAAAGAGTTTATTAAATGAATAAAAATTTATTGAATTAATTAAAGTAATAATCATTAACAGTTAATTATTAATTCCGTGCGCCGAGTCAAACTACTCCAGGTTTTTCTTTTTTGTAAAACGCGGTGTAATCACGACGTTCAGAATCAAAATAGTTTGGACTAACGTTCAATATACACCTCAGTGTTTTTAATGACTTACGAGAAAAAACAACCAAATCTGAGTTGTCCTTTTTTTACCTGTTTATTACACCAACTCTGAACCGGGAAACTAAGTTTCGTTTCAGGGGAAAAATGTCCTCTGCTGGAGTTTGCTTGTTTTTAACTTCCGCATTTGACTGGGACGCTTCGCGCTGCCTACACTGTCAGACACCGCCCGCGCAGACCAACCCGGCGTTTAAAGTTGTGACGACGGTTTCCTGAGCAATCTTTTTTATTATCATTCTATTTTTTTCTCCGTTTCCTGATCTTGTTTTTTATTTATTTATTGAGAGACAACTGACGCCACAGCACCCGGTGAAGACAGTCGCATTCTGGACACAGCGGCGGTCAACATGAAGTTAAGTGAGAGATTCCATGTGGGCTTGGACTTCTTTGAGTTTTTACGGGGGACTAATCGATCAACGCTCACTGATAGAAATGAACTGGGGGACGTTTACAACTTCGAGTTCAGAAACAGGTGACACCATCTTCATCGACATCTTCATTCTACTCACTGTCGTCGACTTGAACTGCCATCTTCATCCGCCAGGTCCTAATTATTATTATTATTGTTTTTATCTCTGTCTGTTTCAGGGATTCTAGAACCAAAGACCCGAACTTCAGTTCGGTTCTCTACGCCTTGAAAATCAGCGGTAGAATAAGAATAAGAAAAAACAACATCCGCTTCTATGCCAAGGTTTGATCATCGTTTCATTTTTTTCTTCCCGGACTCAACAACACACACACATATATATAAAAATATATACATTTAATTAATATATTAAATCGTTAGTTGTTAAAAAAGGGGGAAAAATTAAGTCTAACGCGTAGAACAGATGTAACAGTGTTTATCAGACCAAATATCGCAGATGGCGCTGTGGAGCCATTTGTCAGGAAACTGTTGTTTCTGGTAAAACTTTCTGGATTTTTCTTTTTTTTTTATTACACCAATGACGGCGTTTTAGTTTTGTGGACGAAACACCAATGTTCACCGTCTTGTGTATGTCTATTTTCTAGGTGGCGCTGTGCAGCCACACCAACTCGGGTTCATATCCAACACTACGTTGGTAGTTGATTTATTACAGTTCCGTTTTTTTTTTTCCATTTTATCTGAACTGTGTAATGACCAGCGGAAAAAAATGTAATCCTAGCATATCGATGACTCAGCGGGAATCGTGAGGTTTCTTTGTCCGCGGAGGATAAATAAAAATACCAGTGCAACGAAAATAACTCAACATTTACCAAAATGATTTTTACTTCACAGGTCACAGGTCTTCATATCGACCAGTGGTACTCACCCAGAGAATATTATCCACGATCCACCCGTAACGCTGTGACCAGAAATGGGCCGGTATGGAGTCCGGAGACGGGTGTACGCGATCGGAGGAAACTGGCCAGTCTGCTGATGAAGCGGCTGAAAAAAGAAAGGTGATAACGACTAAAATACTTGGTGGTAATTAGGGATGTCCGATATTAGCTTTTTCGTCGATAACCCGATATTGTCCGAACATTTAATTTCCTTTTCTTTCACAACCCCCTGATTAGTAAATACAAAATTAATCAAATAAAATGCAACGCTGCATTATACGATATCGGGTTTTCATTATCGGAGAAAAACTCAGATTCTTACAGATATTGCTTAATTATGCTATCGGGTTTCGGGTCATCCGAAGTTGTACTTTTTCCGAGTTCTCAACCAAAGAAAAAGTGAACACACACATTTCGTTGTGGAGAAACGTGAGTTAGCGTGTTCAGGGCTAAAGCTAATCTTCAGGTGTTTTTTGTTAACACTGCTGCTGTGTCTCCCGTCTTTGTCCTTGATGCTTAAAGTCCACTGGTTAAGGCAGTTCCACTGACTCGACACCAGGGGTCACCAACCTTTTTTTTTTAAAACAGAGATCGGTTAGTAATATGATATGCTTGTTTGGTACAGACTTCCCCCGGACAACGTAATAATAATCAGTTCTGGGACAGGATATATATATTTACTGATATTACTAAATATATTGATTATTGAAGAATTTTGTCAGTACTATCCCCATTAAAATACATTTCTAAAAAATATAATTAAATATAGTAATCATTTAAGTATTTTGTTAATGAATCTATTAACATTAGAATAAATGTCCAAAAAAAGGTAGTCCACGGGGGGCTACCAGGTGGCCCCCAAACACCACGTGGTGACCCCTGCTGGTCTCACCGTGCATTTACTAGACTCCTTTTTTTTCTTTTTCCTGTCTTTCCGATCCACTCCCGAGTTCCTTCAGTCCGCGCTCTCGGCCGTTCGTCCTCGTCCGCATTGCGTCACCTGTTGTCTCTGCTCCACAGGGGCAACTTCATCTCCAACAAGCACGGCGTCACCGTTACCGCCGATCCCGACTTCAACAACGGCAAGCTGGATCTGTGTGTGGAGAACACGTACGAGGTGAGTGTCCGAATTGTATATATATATTTTTGTTTTTTTACAGCTTCGGCCTCAGAACCAGATGCGCGTTGATCGTCGCGTCAACGCGTGTCGGTTTGTTTCCCACAGTACACGGTGGTCCTGAAAGTGAAGAACAGCGGCCCGGACGTGGTGTACTTCACGTACTACACACCACTGCAGTGGCTCAAGTACTTCACAGTATCAGACGAGCTGAAGGTCACCAAGGCGAACCCTCTGACCCTCCAACCAGGTGACGCGCAGGTTCCCTCTGCGATTCCCTCTGAGCGAACTTTTAATTTTTTTTTGATCACTCTCTTCTGTCGTTTCTTAGGACACAGCTATGACATCACCGGTCACTTTCGCTGCGATCTGATTGGCTACTATCCCACAACCTTGGCCTTTGAATTCAAACCAGACCTGGAGCCGTCCACTCCTGCCTTCCATATCGTACGCTTTATCGCTGCCAGGTGTATATCTTCCCTGGGAATGGAACTGGCACCCACCGCCCCATTCACGCCCCGTTGCCTCCCCGCGCGGACTCCCGAGATTGACTGCACCATTGTGGACGGGCAGCGCCCTGAGGGGTAACGCAGTTTATTGACATATATTTTTTCTTTAAATATATGTATATACATATTGTCAATACATATATTGACTGAAATATATATTTCATAAATATATATTTTTTTAATATATTGTAGTATATAAAGTATATTTGACAATAAAGTATATTGTCAAATATATATTGATGATATATATATTAACTGATATATTATTAGTAAATATATTAATTATTGAAGAATTTTGTCAGTACTATTCACATGTTAATATATTCATTTGTTAATGAATACATTAGAATAAATGTCCAAAAAAATATTTTATTTAAATATATTGTCAATAATGGAATGTATTGTTGATGAATATTTATTGAGCATTGAAATACATTGTCAAAATATATATTCACGATATGAACAGGTGGCACTAACATCAGCAGCACCTGTTTATTACTCACCTTTTAACATGGACTAGCGCTGATCAGCCCTGTCTCTCCCCCCCTCCGGGTCACCTGACCTTCCCATGTGACCTCTCTCTCCAACAGGATGTCGGTGGTGAGGCTCGAAATGAAGGTTCCACTGCACAACTACAACGTCCCATCATACATCAACCAGCTGGTGGAGACACTGAGGAAGCCCGGGTCTGGTCGCGACATTAGGTGCAGTATAGCATTGTTTCTCAAAGACTGGGTCGTGACCCTCGCGATTTTTTTTTTTTGGGGTCGTCTTGCATCATGTTTCCCAGGAGTTTATGAATAACATCTACTGATTTGGGTGGCGAAATTTTGTGACTCTTAAAATATGGGTCCCCAGAAAAAAAAGTTTGGGAAACAATATATTGCAATATAGTACACACATATTACTATATAGTCCATACATACTATGTATTGTGTATATGGACATTTAGGACACGGGATGTTAGCGTCTCGCCTGTTGAACATGGTCAACATTTTTCTGTATCCGTCAGCGGTCAGGTGTTCCTCGGGCTAACTTACCGAATTTGCTCTGAGTCGCTTGGCTTTTTTTATGTCCTTTTTTTTTCGTCCTCACTCTGCATAGGCGGGGCATCCTGGAGAGTCCGCTGTGTTGGCAGAACTACGCCGAAAAGTTCAAGTTGATGCTGTATCTGGAGGAGCTCCAGATGAAGGTGGACATCCGTAGGTACAACATCCCCAACAGAGAGACCACGGAACCCATCCCGATGTTCAGAGACAAATTCAACAAGAAGCTTCTCGTCCTGGAGGTCAGAACCCGTAATTACACTCCTTAAAACACCGACGTCTTATTATGGGCCGCGATCTCAAAAAAATAAAATACGACAAGAATGTAAAAAAATGTTTTTTTAGGGATGTCCGACAATATCGGTACATTTGTATTTTGTAATACGTAAGAATTGTTATTGGTTTAAACCCGATAACACGATGCTTGGGATTAGCCAAATTATGTGTGGCCTAGAGATAGTTTTGGGTGGAAAAAACGGCTGCATATCTTAGTGAATGCCACTAGATGGCATCATTGTAACTCATTTTATTAATCAGGTGATTGCTGGTGCCAGCAACTTGTCACCACTGTATTGGTTGATATCGGTATCGGAAATTACGTTTTTGGACAATATCGGGATATCGGAAAAAGGTTGATATCGGACATCCCTGCTTTTTGATCATGATAAATTAACAAAGAAAATTATGTGACGAACAGAGCTCTGTTATGATTGGTCACTGGTGTGACGTCCACTGGTCCCTGCCTCTGGTCTCCAGGTCGCCGGTGTTTCCGAGAACCGTCCGTCTGTGCTGAGAGGAGATCAACTGCTGGTTCGTCGCGAAGGAGAAACGGACGTCAAATACCGCGGCTACGTCCACAGCGTGGAGCTGAACAGCGTCAAACTGGGCTTCAGCTCAGAGTACGGCCCGTGACCCACGGCATGGACACGTTCTGTTCCCATCTGCCAGAGGGGACAGGATCTGACCTCAATCCCTTCGTTTCTCTGCAGGTTGCTCAGTGGCTTCGTGGACGGCATGAGGTTCAGCGTGGAGTTCGTCTTCAATCGGCTGATCCTGCGTCTGCAGCATCGAGCGGCCGAGATGGCGGTGAAGCACGGACTGAAGAGGGTGCTGTTTCCTGCGGAGGACTCTGTGCCCGCCAGCAGCGTGGAGCTGCCCGACCTCACGTCAGTCCTGAACGTCGACATTTTTTTTTGTTTTTCTTCTTCTATGACAGTGGTTCCCAAGGTGGGGGGGTGGGACCCTTCAAGGGGTTAATACCAGAATTTTACTTCTGTTACCAGATTATGCGATCGAAAACTGCAGGACAACACGGAACAGTACCAAGCGGTCCAGCACATAGTAGCGGGCTCATCCAAACCTGCACCCTACCTGGTCTTTGGCCCACCTGGTACAGGTACTACCTAGGAGAGTTGGGAGTTAGCAGTCAGTAAACCGGTTATAGTTTACCAATAGGCAACACGAATTGCTAATGCTAAATGCTAAGTCACCATATTTGCGGAGTTTTACGTCGACCTTTCTTTCTCCGTCCTCCTCCACCCGCTCAGGTAAAACGGTGACTCTCGTCGAAGCCATCAAGCAGATCGAGAAGACGCAGACCTCCTGCCGGATCTTGGCCTGCGCGCCGTCCAACAGCGCTGCCGATCTGCTCTGCGACAAGATCTTGGACCATGTCGATCAGCGCAAAGTGTACCGCATGTACGCCTCTAGCCGGGACCCAAAGACGGTCCCCGAGAAGCTCAAGGTTGGTGTCACTTGGCCTGGTTCCCACCCGGTTCTGTTGCCCGATTGGGGAAGTCCTACAGCATGGGATCCATGTTTTGGTTTTTTTTGTTTATTTTTTTTTAGCCTTGCTCCAACCTGGTTGGCGACTGTTACGTATACCCTCCCAAAGACGATTTACTGGAGTACAGGGTGATGGTCACCACCCTGTTGACCGCTGGAAGGTAGAAATCACTAACCTTTTGTTTTTATCGCTTTCATTTAGGCATATCCGATGTTAACTTTTTGCCGATATCCGATATGCCGACATTGCCCAAACACTTTCCGATTCTGATATCAACAGATATAGTGGGGCAGTGGTGGCCCTAGTGGTTAACCTGCTAAATAAGGTCAAAGCAGTGTTTTTTAAGTTATTTTCTGCCATGCCCCCCCTAGGTTACAGAAGTTTTTTCACCACCCAAATTAAAATACTATAGAGTACATGGTAATATTTATTTATTTATCTGTACAAACCACTGTAAGAGCTAACATTCCCCTAATTATCAAAATAGAAAAATAAAATGAGCTGCAATGCTGCCACCTAGTGGGGGTCACTTTCATGTGCAGCCTCCTCCCCCCCAAAACTATTTTAGAGGAAAACCCCATAACACTTCTTACAGGTATTACATAATTATGCTAACTACAGGCCGATAACATTGATTAGCCGATATCATGCTAACATCCCTGGTTCCTTTCGCGTGAGCTCTTCTTCACCGCCAACTTTGTTTCTCGTCTTTCCAGGCTGGTGACAGGAGGAATTCCCGCGGGACATTACACCCATGTCTTTGTAGACGAGGCGGGCCACGCCGTCGAGGTGGAGTGTTTAGTGCCGTTGGCAGGTAATCGGCGCGGATCGTGGGCGTGAGTCGGTGAACAAATGATTGATCAAACAAATATGTCTGCCTCGTGTTAGCGTGGCAACAGTCTGAAACCGAGTGCAGGATGGAGCAGTGGCAAAAACTCGATAAATTGTCAGCCTATAGTATCGCAATATATCATATTGTTGTCCGTGTGTCGTGATACGTGTCGTATCGTACCCCTAACGTGAATGTCGTGTCTCGGCAGGACTGCTGGATGCGCAGACTGGACAGGTCGTTCTGGCCGGAGACCCCAAGCAGCTAGGACCGATTCTGCGATCCCCCTTCGCTCTGAAGTACGGCATGGGTGAGTCGTCCGACAGTGGCCGAACTTTACAAAAACGTAAACAACGTACGTAAGAAAAATGAAAATAATTCTTTGGTCTTAAAACTTTCGCAGGTGGAAAAAAAAATAGTCATAGTCCGAATCTAGCTAGCTGGACAGACACGGACACGGTTAGCTGTGGAGCTAGCTACCTCGTTCGCTATCTAGATAGACTTTCTCTGCTTAATCCTAATCCTCGGTCTGACCTCGGTCGTTCGTCCGCAGGGGTCTCGCTGTTGGAGCGAATGATGACGAACTTCCCTCTGTACCAGAAACGCGAGGGTGCATTTGACAATTGCTTCGTCACCAAACTGCTGCGGAACTACAGGTGGGACTTAATTACGCTAGCCGTTTCAAAGTGAACTTTTTAGTGATTGTCCGCTTCCTTATTGTCTGATTGGTCGTTCCAGGTCCCATCCTGCCATACTGAAGGTTCCCAACGAGCTCTTTTATGATGGCGAGCTCCTGTGTCACGCCGATCCGGTTCTAAGCCACTCCTACTGCGGATGGGAGTACCTGCCCCCGGCGGCAAAGGTTGACACGTTATAAAACCCGGAATACCGTTTAAAAAAAAAAAAAAAGTAAAAGTAACGCTGATCTTTTTTACCCTACGCACCTGCGTCAGCTCAAGAATTTCCCGCTGATCTTCCACGGGGTGACGGGCCTGGAGGAGCGCGAGGCCACTAGCCCCTCCTTCTTCAACAGGACGGAGGTGGAGGTGCTGATGGACTACGTGAAGAAGCTGCTGCAGACGCACAGCAAGAAGGGCCGCGCAACCATCGCGCCCAAGGACATCGGCATCATCGCCCCCTACAGGAAACAGGTAGGGAACAGGTTCTCGTGCCGGGTTCTAAGGTTCGCAACGACTGCGCTAATTATGCATCTGCTTCGTGCTACGCAGGTGCAGAAGATCCGTCAGGCCCTGAATAAACTGGAGAAGGATCTCAAGTGGAAGACGATGAGCTCGCTGAAGGTGAAGGGGTTTTCGTAAAATGTTTACGACTCACTTCGTGAAGTTTTTTTTTTTTAAGTTTCAAATTACGCTCATTAGCTGAAGACACCAGAGATATGTTGTGTACGAGACACTCGGTTACAATGCAGGTTTTGGCCACAAGGTGGCGGTGACTCATCAGTCATTTAACTACGCTAGCTGTAGCAAAAAGTACGGAGAACGCCATGTGGAACCCTGACGTGTGTGTGTGTCAGGTTGGCTCAGTGGAGGAGTTCCAGGGTCAGGAGCGAAGGGTCATCTTGGTGTCCGCCGTCCGCAGCAGCCCAGAATACGCTGACTTCGACAGGGACTTCAACCTGGGCTTCGTCAAGAACGACAAGGTACGGGCTGTGTATTTTTGCATACCTGTGTGTACTTCTGTGTATCTGTGTGTACTTTTACGTTCCTATGTGTAACTGTGTGTACTTTTGCGTACCTGTGTGTACCTTTTTGTACCTGTGTGTACTTCTGCGTACCTGTGTGTACTTCTGTGTACCTCTGCGTACCTCTGTGTACCTGTATGTACCTCTGTGTACCTGTGTGTACCTTTGCATACCTGTGTGTACTTCTGTGTACCCGTGTGTACTTCTGCGTATCTCTGTGTACCTGTGTGTACTTCTGCGTACCTTTGCGTACCTCTGTGTACCTTTGCGTACCTGTGTGTACCTTTGCGTACCTGTGTGTACCTTTGCGTATCTATGTGAACTTCTGCGTACATGTGTGTACTTCTGCATACCTGTGTGTACTTCTGCGTACCTGTGTGTACCTTTGCGTACTTTTTTGCGTACCTGTGCGTACCTATGCGTACCTCTGCGTACCCGTGTGTACCTCTGCCTACCCGTGTGTACTTCTGCGTACCTCTGTGTACCTCTGCGTACCTGTGTGTCCCTTTGCGTACCTGTGTACCTTTGCTTACCTGTGGGTACCTCTGCGTACTTGTGTGTACTTCTGCGTACCAGATCCGACTCTTTTTGATTTTTCAGAGATTCAACGTGGCCTTGACCAGAGCCAAAGCCCTGCTGATTGTGGTGGGAAACCCCACTGTGCTGAACACAGACCCTACCTGGGCTCAGTGAGTGTCTCCCCCTTCAACCCCCCCACCTACCCTCCCCCACACACAGAACTTAAACCAATCAGAATTTCTTTTTATGGTGTTCACCACCCAGACGTAAAAAATATTTTGTAATAAATAAATCAATATCTGTAGGTGCATTACCCCACCTCACCACAGGAGGGCCACATCTCCTCTATTATTTTGCTTGTGTTGGGTTCAGTTTCCTTGATGAGACAAAACGATCACATTTGACAGAGAGACCAAGGGTCATTATTTACTGTAGTAAAATAGAAGATAAATTTACTTTTTTTTAAACTGTTTTTTAAACTAAATTCTTATTCAAGAATCAAAAAAGTTCAAGATTTAGAATTTTCAAAATTTCAAATTTTCAAAGCACAAAAATCACACAGATTTGGATATCTACAAAAAATATGAATATAAAAAAATGTCATGATTGGTTGACACATTTTGAAAAAAAAAAAAATTCCATGGAGTAATAAAAACTGCAGTACTCCTCCTCGACACTGAGTCACTGTCTCTCGTTTTTTCCAGCTTCATCAAGTACTGCAGCGACAGCGGAGGCTACGGCGGCTTCCGGCCCGACAGCATCGTCACGGAGGACGTGGAGGGCCTGGTGGAGAGGCTAGCTTGCCTCTGCGTAGACATGAGAGTCACAGGTATGTTATCCGTCGCCGCCGCTACCGACGTTTTAGCATCGTTACCGTCGGATTTGTGTGAATGATTTCGTGAAAAAATTTGTGTCTGTGCCTCTGCAGAGACAGCAGAGAGCGCTGTTCAGCAGCACATAGACCCTCAGTGGAGGAGCGACCTCTGAGAGAAGACGTCCATCCTTGGTCCCCCAACCACCGCACCACGATGGTGTAAAAAGAAATTGGCGTTAGCCATAGATGGTATTTAAAAAAAAAAAACATAAATTTTTTTTTTTTTAAGAATTTAATTCACATCTCCCACAGACTGGTACTTGTGCAACCCAGTCCACAAACTGGGTCTCACCCAGACTGAGCATCAAGTCACCGTCCTGCTGTTTTCACTGAAATCACTGATCCAGAAAATATAAATAAAAAAAAAATTGTGGTCATCAAACGTCAAGTCGATAATTATAAAAGGTGAAGGCTTTTCTCAGGTACTGTTCAATCGTCAGTTGAGCCACATGCTGAACCACATTATATTTTTACAGATATGTACTGTTAATTCCCAGGATTTTTAAAATGTGATTTTATTTTTTTTCCTTTCAAATGTAATAATAATGTGATGAAAAGTTTCCCGCTGCAACAATTTCTCAATAAACAACTTTTTATCTCAGAAATGATTGTGTTTTCTCTGTGAGACAACGCCACCTGGTGGTCAGCCAGGGTCACGAAAGGTCATAGACAGGGAAGAACTGCGAGTTTGGCGTGCACACGGGTGTGAATGGTAAAGAAGACCCAGATGGAGCCCCCGGTGGTGGAAGTGCAGGACCCTGGGAGTGTTTCCTCCAGTCACACGGTTCCGTCTCTGTTCCCAAGGACACAACGATTAGGTTTCTGTGATAGTTT
>NC_024328.1:14569485-14571242 GCF_000523025.1 Cynoglossus semilaevis
TATGTTGGTAACGCCGTCGTTTATATTGGTACGTCTGTGTGTGTGTGTGTGTGTGCGTGCCGCTCCCACTCAGGCGGGTGATAACTTTGACATGTGTGACATTTCAACGCCCCCCCACAACACCCTCCCCCCCCCGGGGTGTGATATGATGTTTTTCAAGGCTGTTAAATATATACACACACACACATTTTCCCTCTCTGTCATAAAACGTGTTCTGAGACTCATGACATCACTGTGACTGCGGATCACTTTCTCTTTCAACGCTCTCAGCTGCCGTACATATGTTTATATATACACATACATGCTGGTATTTCTATATTGGTGGGGACACAAATTTCTGCTGTTGTGAAGCAGCGCTGTTTGACCTCGTCTTTATCTTAAACTGCCTTCTGACGTCAGAAAGACCAGACAGAGAAAAACACACACAGTCACGTTTTTGTCCATTTTGAGGACATTGTTATTTTCACGTGAATATGAAGGACCTTTTGCGACGCCACCAACGGTTGATACAAGCAGTGAACTAATGCTACTAGCTTGAGCTAAAGCTAAGTACATTTACTATAAAATAACAAAACTAAACTTTTCCGGGGGGGAGGTCCTCGTTAACCCCACCACTCTGCAGGTCTAACACCCCGGGTTCATTAGATTCCATTCATGTGAATGTGGGTACTGGGGGGTACAGCCGGTGGTCCAGTGGTTAAAGGATCCAGCTTGTAATCAGAGGATTGCGGTTTAGCCGCGGCAGGACTGTGGTGTGTTGCCTCCACTCTCGTGTGTCAGGCATTAATCACAGGGGGGTTACACTGATGCGTTAAAAAAAGTAGAAAGTATTTTTTCCTTATGCGTTTAGTACCTAAAAAAAACCCCAAGGACTCACAGACTTGTACTCTGTAGCGTACTGTTCGAATATCGGTTACTTACTTTATTCCATCCCATTGTATCATATCGAGTTAGCGTAGCTATTAGCATCATTATCTGACCTCATCAGTCCTAGCGGTGGGTTAGTACTAGCGCTTGTACTGTTGAAAAGTTTATATTCGGTATAGTTCCTCTTCTGTAGTACTTGTACTACTACTTGCAGTATTTTCATGGTAACATTTTTTTATCGCGAACGATTGCCGGCTTTGAAAACACATACGGACAAACCCCAGGTCTCATGTTCACCAGTACTAGCTTTTAGTTCTAGGAAATTATGACTTCACCTATTTCAACCAATGAGAGCATTTGGGGGTGTGGCTAAGAAACCCCATTATGGACATTTTCATTTTTAAAATCTCTTTCGGAGAGATTTTAAACAAATAAAGTTCTATTTAATTAGACGTTAATTCGAATTTAGCTCTGAACTGTAGGGGGCGATGATGCCTACGTGTCTGGCGGGAAGACAGGTTGCTAGGTCTTTAATGAACGTTTTAATTTTCCAAAATATCCTCCAGATGCCGGGGGGACAAGAAACGGAAAACGAACTTAGCATGAACGCGACTGGATTTCTTTAACGATGCACGGTTTGATTTGCGTCGTTCCCGTCATGGCCGAACTTCTGGTCTAAAACGTCACATTGAGCTTTAAAAAAAAGCGTGTAAATGAGGTACCGGCGAGTCGCGGACACACGGGGCCTTTGCGACACAAAAAAATGGCCAATCAGGGCTAAGAACCGAGTCGGGCAATAAAACAAGCACGTGTCTAAAAATAGGCAAATTCGCACCTCGGAGCTGTGACTCCATCCTCTCTCTCTTTCTCTCTCTCTCTCTCTCTCTCTC
>NC_024328.1:14571268-14574696 GCF_000523025.1 Cynoglossus semilaevis
GACCAAGGGGTGAGGACGTGGGGGGGCGGGAGGGCGGGGTGAGGGGGGTGTTACATTAAGAGATGCGTTTACAAGTTAAACATTCATTTCTGGCCAGCGGAGGTGGGGCAACACACACACACACACACCCGCACACACACACACGCCCAGATCCATCCACGGACGGAGGCTGAGCTGAAGATCCGAACAAAGGTTGGTTCATCCGCATGTTCTTCTTCTTCATCTACTTTTTTTAATTATCGTAACCCAAGTTCTTTTTCACCTAACAGACGTCTGACGTCGCTTCAGTTTTACAGTTGATCGTAAAAAAAAAATATTAAAAAATTCGGACCAAAATGAACTCCGGTTCCTTTTCGCTGTGGAAAAACTGCTTGGAAGTGCAAAACCTTTAGGCACCACCGGGGGGTGTAGACCACGTCTGTATATTTTGAGCTACTCCAGTGATGTCGATATTATCGGTCCAACGTTAGGATAATTATATAATATCTGTAAGAATCGTTATCGGGAGACGTCGCTTCAGTTTTACAGTTGATCGTAAAAAAAAAAAAAACTTCGGACCAAAACAAACTCCGGTTCCTTTTCATCGTGTCGCCGTAGAAAACTGCTCGGAACTGCAAAAGTTTTAGGCACCACCAGGGGGGGCCGTAACCTGTGACCCCCTCCTCCGCATGTAGACCGTGTCTGTATATCGGTTAAGGTACTCAACCAGGTGCAACGCTAGTATCGTGTACCAAGTTCCAGACGGAGTTGAGCTACTCCAGTGATGTCTGTTGATATTATCGGTCCAATGTTAGCATAATTATGTAATATCTGTAAGAATCGTTATTGGGAGAAAAAACTTGATAACGATACCTGGGTTTCCCAAAATGGTGTGTGCCCTTAAAATAGTTCTGGGGTGAACATACCACCGTAAGTGAAAACCACTACATGGCAGCATTGCAGCTAATTTTTTTATCTATTTATTTTTTTATCGGGGGATTGTACGTAGAATGCTAGTCCCAGCAACTGTCATAAAATGGTTTGTACAGACAAATAAATAAATCGGAATCGGAAATTAAGTGTTTGGACAATATTGGCATCTACGCAAAAACTGAATATCGGACATCCCTAGCTTCTACGACAGCCTCGTACCGGTTGTTTGTTTGGCCAGATTAGAAAGCCCAGCGGGCCATATCTGGTCTACGGGCCCCCAGTTTGCCCAAGTCTGCGTTGTTGCGACGGAGTCGAATTCTGACCAGTGGTGTTTGTGTCGCTGCAGATGAACCTGGCTCTGATCCACGACCGGCTGCACATCAAGACGTTCTGGGAGAAGAGGATTAACGCCGAGGGTCAATATGCTGAAACCGAAGAGCAGAGGAGAAACAAGAGCGCCCTCCAAAAGTCAGTAACGCAATTAACAGCTCGTATTCGTGATAGTGCAAAGTTCAAACGCGGCGTTCCTTTTTAGGTTGATTCAAGTCGCGTGGGATGTGAAGAAGGGACGAACGTCCGTTAGCGTCGCTAACACTGATGCAGTTGAGGTGTGACATCACTCACGACTCATTCACAATCGTGACACCTGGTGTCAAAACCTAGACCGAATGTCACGTCATTCGCCGTCGACGTCATTGTTCAACCCGCGGAGTGGACTAAATGGGGACCGCCTAATTACGGACCCCGGGTTGGATTACACACAAGACAAGAAAACACACCTGACTCGCGTCGCAGAGAGACGGGTCATTTAAGATCGTAGCCGCCGCGGTCATCAGCTGAGGTTAATCTTCAATTTAAGAGAAAAATAATTTGAGCCAATCAGTGACGAGCTGGGGCCGCTGTGATTGCCTCGGTCGAGACGGATTGAGTCTCAACGAAGTGTTGGCTCCCAGGTTTCTGCAGCTAAACGTACGCTCTGACACTAGGTGGTGTTTTTTTCTAGTTATCGGATGTTGCGGGACGACACACACGTACGATCTTTATCGGTCACCACGTTAGGACTTTTAATTAACATCTTAATCCGATTTATCACAGGGTAGCAGTGGATTAAGCACAAACAATGAATCGCGATTAATCACGATTAATCATGTCATAAAAGACAATCGTATTGTCTCTTTTTTTTTTTTAGTTTTTTTTTCACGTCATAGCCGACTTGATTGGAGTCTGGATAGAAAAATCTATTTTAGTCCGCTCAAATTAGGTCCTCGTTAAAAAAAACAAAAACAACCAAGTCCAAGTGTCGTGACCTCATCGTCTCGTCTGCATGTGGAAAGAGCGCCACCTCAGGGTCGGCGGCTTTTCCATACGTTACAGTGGGATCTGATGGTGGGCCAGCGTAACTCCCCCCCTTCTCCCCCTTTAACCTCCCACTCTACCCATAATCCCCTGCTCATTGGTACCATGTTGATCCTAATCCCTGCATGTCTGCCCCCCCCCCCCGGGGGCCCTCTGGGCCAGATTTGTGCCGGGGCCAGAGACCAAAACAGTCTGCGGAACTGTCAGAGCAGCGATCGTACGCTGTAAGAAATCGTAACCTCCTGACAGTCGCGTCCGAGCCAGACGTCCGTCACCAACGGCCGGCTGTGTTGATGATGTCACTGACCGACCGAAAATAACTCCGTCTCCGCCACGATGTGGAGCTGGAGGCGACGAACAGTGATGCCTGACAACCACACCTAACTTCGTCTTCTTCTTCCTCTTCCTCTTCTTTTTCTTCCTCTTCTTCCTTTTCCTCTTCTTTTTCCTCTTCTTTTTCTTCCTCTTCTACTTCTTCTTCCTCTTCTTCTTCCTCTTCCTCTTCATCTTCCTCTTCTTCTTCCTCCTCCTCTTCTTCTTCTTCTTCCTCTTCCTCTTCTTCCTCCTCCTCTTCTTCCTCTTCTTCCTCTTCTTCTTCTTCTTCTTCCTCTTCTTCTTCTTTTTCTTCTTCTTCTTCCTCTTCTTCCTCTTCCTCTTCTTCTTCCTCTTCTTCTTCATCTTCTTCTTCTTCTTCTTCCTCCTCTTCTTCTTCTTCTTCCTCTTCCTCTTCTTCCTCCTCCTCTTCTTCCTCTTCTTCCTCTTCTTCTTCTTCTTCTTCTTCTTCCTCTTCTTCTTCTTCTTCCTCTTCTTCATCTTCTTCTTCTTCTTCTTCTTCTTCTTCTTCCTCTTCTTCTTCTTCTTCTTCCTCTTCTTCTTCTTCGTCTTCTTCTACCTCTTCTTCTTCCTCTTCTTCTCCTTCTTCATCCTCTTCTTCTTCTTCTTCTTCTCCTTCATCTTCTTCTTCGGTTCCATGGTGTAGCGGCTAGCACGCCTTGCCTCAGTAGCAGAGAGTCCTGGGTTCGACTCCCAGAGAAACAACAACACAAATATGGGATCAATAAAGTTCAAATTAATTGTACCACGGGGCTACCGCAGCGGGTTAGGCAACACCTGTAAACCCCAGAGACAGAGACAGGCTGTCATTGGTCTACCATGGACCA
>NC_024328.1:14574743-14585145 GCF_000523025.1 Cynoglossus semilaevis
TAGTACCGTAGTACTGTGTACTCAAATTAAAGGTGGACTTAAATCATGTTTCTGTCGAGGGGAGGGGGAAGAGGGGGAGCGAGAGGTAAAGGAGGAGGAGGGAGAGGGAGAGGAGGGGGAGGTCAGGAGGATTAACAACAGTTTAGAGAACAAATGGAAAAATTCGGAAAACTCGTCGGGAAGTTGGAGGAGACACGGCGAAGACAGCTGGACCGGGTGTTGATCCCATTGTCTTGGCTGCCGGTCGATGCACTTTAACGTGTCACCCCCCCCCCCCCCCCCACACACACCAGCGCGGGGCCCGTTGATTTAATGGCCGAATAAGCGCTGATGTGACGGCGATAACGCAGCAGCTGTCAGCGAGATATCGGATCCGCTGCTGACTCCAAGTCCACAAGTAGACACTTGATTAAACACTGGCGGGAAGATTACGTTACCGACACACACACACGCAGTCACCTTCAGACGGGGAGCCGAGACTTTAGACGTCCATTAAAGCCCGAGGATTAGAGGCCCGTGATCGGCTTCTCCCCCGGGAAGCGAGATCACCGACATCAGCAGAATCCCGAACGCAACGTTTCGATTCACCTGTTATAAATAAACCAGTGTAACACAGCTGCTGGTGTTTGTATAAGTCTACCATGTACAAGTGTGTCGAAATTCGCGATGACGTCAT
Source organism: Cynoglossus semilaevis (assembly GCF_000523025.1). Classification (NCBI taxonomy): domain Eukaryota; kingdom Metazoa; phylum Chordata; class Actinopteri; order Pleuronectiformes; family Cynoglossidae; genus Cynoglossus; species Cynoglossus semilaevis. Next base: position 14,575,420 of record NC_024328.1, read on the forward strand.
CTGACGGCGCAACGAAAAACGGAAAGACGTTTCTCCTGCCCGGGTTTGACAGCTAGCACCAGCACGCGGCGTCCGATCAAATGATCGATGTTGCTTCAAACGGATCCTAAAGACGTCATTGTCCAACGCATCGCTACCTTCCTACGGACTCCGGGATTATTCCGTTTGTTCTATCAGCTGTTGATAATCCTTACCGCCTCGCATGACTTCCCCCGGCAACTATGGAGCGGTTTCTCTGTCCTCTGGTTTCTACGATCTGCCGACACCTGCTCCTCGTTGTCGTTGGGGAACACATACAGTTGGGCTTTTTTGCAGCCCGATGTTCGCGGATGTTCCCGCGCAATTGAAGCTACTGTTAGGCGCCACCTGGTGTACGATCAATAAAACATCAATGTATAATATGTAATCAGCGTTAAACTAAGAATGTCCGATATTAACATTTTGCCGATTTCCAATTCTCCAAACACTTAATTTTCCGATTCCGATATCAACTGATACTGATATAGGGGGCAGTGGTGGCCTGGTGGTAAAGGAAGTTAACCACACACCCCCTAGGGGACAGAAGTTTTCTCGATAATATCGGTTGGTTAAACTAGCGCTAAAGTTAATTTTCTCAGCCTTCAGTGTCGCCCCCTGGTGGTTGTATCTGAGGTGTCCAGGCTTTGGTCATGCATGGAGACTGTTGACCGTAGACTGGGAGTAAACCGCATTCAATTTTCCTCCCGTGTGTCGACAGGTTACGGGGGGAGTGGCTGGTGCGTTTGGAGAACCGCAACAAACACCTGAAGAACCTCAACGACAACTACGTCAGGAAGGTGAAGTCGGAGGAGACCAGCGATCAGACATGAGCGGACGCAGGAGCAGGACAATAGTTTTATCATCTCCACCTCTGACCACAGATCCATGAGTCTTTTTTTGTTTTTGTTTTTTTGTTTATTTCCTTGGTGATAAAACGTCTGTGACTGTGGCCAATGATTGAGAAACCACGGGCTCGTGACTACGGGTTCACGTGGTGACACGATGACGACATTAAAGCTGTGACATGTGATCTGTGATGTGATCTGACCTGTTAGCATCTGTCGTTTTCTTCAGGCTAATGGTTGTGTTTTTTTGCATTTCTTTGTTAAATTTAAACAATTTCTTTGGTAAAAAAAACCCACAAAAAAGAGTCACAGAGACTGAAGCCTTTATTTAATGTAGAGTTTTATTTATTTATTCACAATCGTCAGTTTCCTCCTAGCATCAGCTAAGCTAAGCTATCCCTTGCTTTGTTTAAAGTCCCTAAGCATCTTCTAAAGTGCATTACTGACTGAAATAGTATATTTCGATAACATTTAGTAGCATTCTGGTCCTTACAAAAGAAAGAGAAAATGAAGAATTACCGTAAGTAGATTTTCGCGGCCAGTCGAAAGTCGCTTTTAAAGGAGAAACAAACTACGTGGAACGTGTATAATCCATTTTCTTCCCTTCATTTTAACATTAAAGCTGAGACTTTCCCTGAATCTTAGGCTTATTGCTGTGTTTATAGTTAAATTAAATAAAATCCAACTGCGAAATAAATTAACACTTGGAATAAACCGCTCGTTATTTACATCAAACCGTTAATGAGCTGGTCTCACGGCGAGTCCGTGTTACTCTGCTGCCATCGTGTGGTCAGTACAAGCTATGCAGCGGTACAATCGAAGTGTTTTTGGTCTTTTCCAGAAGCTTTTCTCTTAGCGCTCCTTTCTGGAGTTCCCGCCACACATACCGCGGGTTCTCCACGGGTGGAGGTTCTTCTATCGGCGGCCTCTCCAGCTTCTCTCCGTCTTCGTTGCGTTGGACGTGGTCGGGCACGAGCACCACCAGCGTGTTGAAACAAACGCCGTCCGTCCTCCCGTGCTGCCGCCCGTTGTGCTGCAGGCTGAAGATACCCACAGTGTTGACGTCGTAGTCGTAGTACGACGACGGCATGGCCTCCTGCACCACCGTGTTCGCTGCCCACGTCACCGCGTGGGTCTTTACCGCCGCCGCTGTGGGAAGGTGGAGCACCGGAGCTGTGGGGCAACAAAAGTTGGCGCTGGGTTCTAGTTTTGTGTGTTTCAGGAGACAAATTTAGACGTATCGGTAAAATAAGTGTCAACAAAAAAAGTGACGTAGTTAAAGTCGCGATGTCACGACGTGAGATGAGAACGCATCTTTCTCGTAGCTAATGATGCGTTCGAGTGCGTTTTGTACCTTTGATGAGTAGAATCCAAATCTGGTTCCGATAGTTGGTGAAGACCAGGACCATTCTCTGCACCACGTGACGGGAACTCAAATCAACAGGAAGAGTAGCGGGATGCCAGGGAGCCTGAAGGTACCTGAACGTCACACAACAGAGTGGATTTACTGACGGTTTTGACAACCACACATAAAAAAATAGGGATGTCCGATAATATCGGTCGGTGATATTATTGACCCGATATTAGCATAATTATGTAACATCGGTAAGAATCGTTATTGATTTTTCGTTCGATAATTAAAACGGTTCCTGAGACATTTAGCTCGTTTAGCTAGTTTTGGGGGCAAACGGCAGCATATATCGGTAAAGGTTGATATCGGAAGTTTTCGAACAACATCGGCATATCCGATATCGCCGAAAACTTAATATCGGACGTCCCGATCGAAAAAGCAACCACCCCTGAACGCCTCATACTTGAGTCCGTTGTCGATGAGACTGAGGATGTCCCGTCCCCTCAGAGGGAGGACGGAGTGTCTGTCCCACCAGGACGCCTGCAGAGACTCCTGGTCTGCCGTCGACAGCGTTTTTATTTCCCCGCCTGAGACACAGAGAGGGCTTTGCTGTAAATATGGAACCTTTTTTAATTTTTTTTTAAGAGAAACAGTTGAAGGACAAGAACACGCTCCATGTCAGAGACCTCTCACCGGTGACTTTGGCTAAGAAGATGAAGCGAATCCACTGCGGTCCCTGCTCCTGAATCAGCATCAATGTGATTGGTTCGCAGTCGAAACCAGCTTCTTCCTTCACCTTCGTGAAACAAAATGAAAATACCGTGAACTGTGTCTCACTTTTTTTTGGTTAAAGCTAACATATGTTATTGTTTTGGTTTTGTTGTCAGAAAAAAAACAGACAAATGAATACCCCCGGGGGTCTTACCTCCCTCCTCAGTGCATCCTCCAGACTCTCCCCCACCTCCACCCGCCCGGCAGGAAGGTACCACTGTTTGTAACAATCTGGCTTCGCCTCCTGCACCATCAGCACCTCCTCCTGGTTCCATTCAAACGTACACATACAAAATATAACAACAATCACTTTTTTTTTTTTCTAAATGTTGACAGGGTCCGAGGTCTGACCTTCTCGTTAAAGATGACGGCACAGACAATGTAGGTGACGTTCTTCTTCAGAGTTGCTGGTTTGCTTTGGTCCAGGCCTACGTCACATCCGGAGACCTCCAACCCTTGGCCGTTCAGCACCCGCTCCACCTGCTCCTCCAGTCGCTGCCACTCCTCCCCGTTCACCTCCATGACAACGGTCGAAAGAGCTTCTGTGTTCCGTTACATGGGGAGAATACTTCAAAATTACGTAGAACTAGCTAAACAAATCAGAATTCGACTCTATACCCAATTCTTTAAATATATTTAATTTTAAAAATGATTCTAAATCGAATTTTACTTAATTATTATCACTGTTATGCTATTATTTTATCTTAAATGTATTTAAATTTATATCGTGAGCCAATATAGCATATCAGATGGAATCGCTTATATATTTAATTTGCGTATTCACACATCCATGTAAAGTATTTAATGTTATGTGACGTCACGTGAGCGAAAACAAGCTGTTTTTCTACAATTAACATTTTTATTGTTTTTTGCTAGTGTTTCTGTTTTAATCATGAACACGTCACAGCTAAAATCCCATCATGAGCAAAACTTAGCTTAAGGACTAAGAGCAGCTAAGATTAACAGGAAGTGGAAATGTTACCCTTTTTCCCTTCATATAATTTAAAAAATATATTTTACTGTTAATAATGTATTAAAATAACATTAATTAGTTAAACAGACAGACCTTTTTGGTTTTACTTGTTCTTCATCGCCGCACTGCCGCTGTTGATATTTTGACATTTGATAGCGTTAGCTAAACAGGAAATTCCCGACAACATCCGGTTTAGGACTATCCAAATAAGACATTTAATATACACGTATAATTAATTTAATAGTAAACAGTGGTGCGGTACACCGTTTTAGTTACGTATATTTTTTATAAATATATATCACCAAAATATTTATCAAAATATCACGTTGACCGATTACATTTGAACGTAATTCTTCCGTCAGGAATTTATTGAGAAGTCCGTCGACGGAAGTCTCGTGTTTCGTACGGAAGTGACGTAACGTTTGCTAAGGTCACGAGTAGGATAATTCACTGTGCTAAAGCAGGTACGGTTTTGAACAAATAACAGTACTTAAAGTACTTTAAAAACAATTATAAATACACGTTTAAAGATAAATACGTAAACTCATAAACCCGTTAATTAATACGCTATTATCTGTAAAGTAAGCGATTAGCTTAGTGTTATCTCATTAGAATATAGTATTGAAACTTAACGTCAATATTCAACGCAGCACTCTTTAAACCGGCGTGTATACCATAAAATAGTGTACTTACAAAGGAATACTTTGTTGAAGTTGTAGCCATATTGTTGTATCTGTAATGTTTCATCTTAAACGTGTGTGTGTTTGTCGTATTTTACATAGATTGATTTCCCCAAAACCCTCCGGTTCGGAATCTTCTTCTCATCAACTTCACATCTCAGATGGCATCGTCAGACACGAGAGGACAGTAGTACAGTAGTACTACAGTGGATGTTACCCTGACTTTCCGCTCATCTCTGCGGTCGGACCATGCGTCACAGTAAGCTGCAGAAACAGGTCCTGGCTCTGTACCGACAGTTCCTCCAGGCCGGACGCGAGAAGCCAGGCTTTGTGCCTCGGATTCGGGAGGAGTTCAGGGTCAATGCCCGCATCAAAAGAACAGACGTGATGCACATTGAATATCTGTACCGACGAGGACAGAGGCAACTGGAGCAGCTGAGAGATGTCAACACCAAACAGCTGGGATCCTTCTCAAAACCTACGGAGAATAGCTGATTTTTTTTTTTTTTTTTTTATTTCATCTACCTCCTGCAGCAATAAAGTGTTTCGGTTCAGTGAGACAAACAAAAGACGATGCCCGGAAAGTGTAATGTGATTATGTTTTTGATCATGTATTATTATTATTATTATATATTACACCTATATATTACACATATTTTTTGAGCTAAAATTGTTCATGATTACTGCCAAATAGATTGACTCTGTGTTGTTGTGAATAAATCTGCTTCACTTTGCCTGTTTGGTTTGTTATTTCTCATTACTAATTTCCACGTGTATTTGTAATGTAGAGATTTAAAAAAAATAGAATTAGAATTACCAATAAATATGGGTTTTTGTCGTGAAGTGGGCTGAATAAGAACATACAATTGACTTGTTAAAAAAAGAAAACAGTCGCCGCTGTACTTCCTAGCTCTGACCGCTAGGTGCAGCAGCGGTTTAAACAGAACACAAAGGAAGAAGAGAAGTAAACAGGAAGTGGGAGTTTCTCTCGGTCTTTAACCTTTTATCGTTCTACTTCTCGCTGTGTTTTGCTTTATTTCCTCGTTAATCCACTGGTTTTAACCAGTATTTGTGGATCCAGGTGAATGTTTTAGGTTTTATTTTGAGTCGTTTTCGTCGACCGTGTCGAGTGCTTTAACTGAGAAAATGTTCTGTTTTTTTTCCAGTTATGTCGAGCTCGGAGAGAATGACGAACGCCCAGTTATTACAACAGGTACATTTGTCATAACTTAAAAATTCACTTGGTTTTATTTTTTTGCGAACAAACTGTTCGTAAGGCACTTTTTTATTTTTATAAAATCCATAAGATACGTCACCTCGTAACATTTTTGGTAGCTATGAGGTAATAACTATTACCATTAGGATAATTGTTTTTTGTTGTTGTTTTTTAATTTGCGGACTAAACTGAGTTGAGAAGCAGATTCGTTATTCTGTCTCGTTTTCCCAACTTTTCAACTCTTTAGCATTTATGAATTATTTACTACCTTCCTACGTGAAAAGTATGGACAGGAAAGGAAAATTAGCATGAAGAATTTCGTAACATCACTACGTATTAACCATATTATTTGACAGTATTATTATTATTTACACATCCAGTATTTTCCTTCTGCTTCTTACATCATACAATTCCATAAAATGTACATTTTAATTTGCTGCTTTTCACAATGTCCACATCCTTTCTTCAGGTGGCGCTTTTGCGCTGGCTGTCATCACAGAGCGACGAGGACCGCGGGTTGCTGACAGCTTTGACAGGGATTCAGGTCGGCAAAGAGCTCTTTAACCGAATCACTGGCCAGGACAAAGTAGACGCCTTCAAGGTGCGGTTCCTCGGCCTCACAGGTTGTACGGCAACGTGTGAGTTGCTGCCTTGTATTTTATTTATGTGTGTTTCTGTTTTGCAGAGGGAGTGTATCCTTGGAATCTCAGAGTTCGTCCGTCAGAACAAGCGAGCGACCAAAGCGGAGATAAACGCCGAGGTGGAGAAGAGAGTGCTGATTTTTGCAGCTCAGGTCAAAGCTCTGGAAGAGACGCCGTTATTCTGAAATAATTTTAGTCAATTTTGTTTCTCTGTGGAAACAAACAATGAGGCATTTCTACTCCATGGAACAGTTTGAAGAAGACAACAGCTCCAAATTTGCAGCTGTCATTATAGGTTGTCATATAGTTCCAGAGTCTGAAGTCTGTAATTTCCTCAAGGACTTCTTGACCAGGACCAGAAAACGAAGAGTGTTCGCCAAGTGCATACGATACAACGTCAAAAATTGAACTGCTTGTTATTCAGACCATGCACGAAACCCAAATATACTATGAAGAATTCACATAATTTTTTAATATACATCATATTTCAATGGTAAAAAAAGACAATTTAAAAGTAACAACTTATCCAATTTTACCAGTTTTTTTATCCTTAACTGCGTACAAAATATATTGTGTCACTCTAAGAGGAAATCATAATTAAGTAGCGTTTTCTCAATAAAGTAGCTGTGTTGTTTTTTTATGTATCAATGCAAAATGTTTTACTGTAAATGACTGATTAAAAATTTTGTCAAATAAATACCATGCCTTGACGTCAACCATTTATTCTTTCAATAAAGTTACTACATTAAGATTGAGTGTAGTACACGTTAGTAAAATAGATACAGTACCAGGAATGTCGAGAAACTACGATGTCCGATTTAATTTGTTTACAATACCAGAACGTCGACTATTTTCTCGAGATTTGTATTACTGTTTTAACTCATATTTTATATTTATTTTATATACTTACGTGTTCATAATCTCTCTTGTTTTATATTTCTCATTCTTCATGTTTCTGGAAGTGTAGCTTGACCTATTTCCGGTTCCGCTGTCCCTCCGACGCTGCTCATTGGTTGAATCCATACTGCTCCCCGCCTTTTTATAAATCCTGTTTTCGATTGGATAGCCTCCTCGTGACGTCAACCCGAACCTTCCTCTGTTTCTGCCTGTAAAGAATTGGCGGGGATAAAGTTGGATTCGAACAAAACGCGCACGCAGGGAAATATATCAATGCGAAAAAAGATATAAGCCAAAAGTTGGAGTACCAGGAACAACACCACTTTCTCCACGCGGTTTTTTCCCTCCCACACGCTCACCAGCATGGATGTTTCCCAACATGAAGACCAGGTTACGGAGATTTCCGAGAAGCTGGAAAAGTAAGTTCATGGCCGTGTAGCCCTCAGTGTTAGCTTGCTGTATTTCCGGTGTTTCGTGTCTGAAGAGCTGAGGCTAAGCTATATTTAAAAATAATATATTTAAAAGCGAGACCAACATAACAAAGTTAATGTTGCCGACACGCTCAACGTTAAGGCAGTGGCGTCATCGACGTGATTAGAAACCTTGTTTGTTTAACAGCCCCGGGAGAAATGAAGAAAATAATAACATACGGCACGAAAAACAGACTAAAACATTATAATAAAATAATTTTTAAAGTTATTCGTGATGTAGCGTTGCATTATTTTCCTGTAGAAAAGACTTGTTGAATATTATTAATACTTTAGGTAATAAGGTACTTTTTAACGCGTAAAATACAAATGCAATATAAATACGATACTTTCGTTAACGTTTTTTTTTTGACAGGTCTCTGTCCATGGATACAGGTGACAAGATCACGTACTACCACAGGTATTGTATGATTTTTTTTTTTCAGACCTAATGTGGTTTAAAACATGTAGACACCTTCATCCCCTGTAGATTGTGCTATGTACTCAATTGTAATATTCATTTGCGAGAGTTTCGTATTTAACCCTGTTTTTACTGATTTTATATCTTCATTTTATGATTGAAAATACGTTCATGGTAAAAATGATTTATATTTCTGATATTTATATTTATTCAATGTAAAAATAAAAACACGATCTTGATACAAAAAAATGTACTGGAACTATGTATTGTCTCCATCTAAAAAACTAAAAAGATATTATATATATATATAATATATATATATTTTATTATTAATAATATGATAAAAATGTGATATTTGTAAATTAAATTGTAAAAGTTCTAAAAAAAAATTTTTTTTGACACCCTGTATTTTCTAGTGTCTGGTGCACATTTGATCTTTTCAGCTAAAGTTCTTATAATGTGTGGTGTCTAAGGTGCTTTTTTTTTTCCAGATTAATCCAGAACGGAAAAGACGTTGCCAAAAATGGAGACATGCACAAAGCGATTGAGTTCTTCAAACGCGCTCACGCGCTGCACTACAGCGAAAAGCTCGAAAGACGGATCAAGAAAATTGAGGAACTCATCGCCGAGAACGACTCCGAGGAGGAAGACGAAGAGTTCGTCAATGTCAACGACAGCGGGTTGATGCTTTTCAAAGAGCTGCACAACAAGCTCTACGACTACCAGAGGGACGGAGTGGCGTTCCTCTACAGCCTCTACAGAGACGGTCGGAAAGGCGGGATCCTGGCTGACGACATGGGCTTGGGTAAAACCATCCAGGTCATATCCTTCCTTTCTGGCATGTACGACAACGAGCTCATCAAACACACGATGCTGGTCATGCCCACTTCGCTCATCACAAACTGGACCAAGGAGTTCGCCAAGTGGACCCCAGGGATGAGGGTCAAGGAGTTTCACGGCTCCAGCAAAGCAGAGCGGACAAGGAACCTGGAGAAGGTTCAGCGGCGAGGCGGCGTCATCATTACCACTTACACGATGCTCATGAACAACTGGCAGCAGCTGTCGTCGTACAACGGCAAAGAGTTCACGTGGGACTACATGATCCTGGACGAAGCACACAAGATCAAATCAAACACCACCAAAACGGCCAAAAGCGCCTCCGCCGTACCGTCAAAGAACAGGGTTCTCCTCACGGGAACTCCCGTTCAGAACAACCTGAAAGAAATGTGGGCACTGTTTGATTTCGCTTGCCAAGGCACTCTCCTTGGCACGGCCAAGACCTTCAAAACGGAGTATGAAAACCCGATCACCCGGGCCAGAGAGAAGGATGCCACTCCAGGGGAGAGGGCTCTGGGTTCCCGGATGTCGGAGAACCTCATGGCCATAATCCATCCTTATTTCCTCCGAAGGACAAAAGCCGAAGTGCAAAAAAACAAAATGAACAGC
>NC_024328.1:14585164-14589482 GCF_000523025.1 Cynoglossus semilaevis
GGACGACGACGACAGCCGAGTGCTAAATCAACCCGAACACTGTGGAGCTGTGATGCCCACGCTGACTAGAAAAAACGACCTGATCATCTGGACGTATTTGAGCCCCATCCAAGAGGACATTTACAGGCAGTTCATTTCCCTGGACCACATCAAGGAGCTGCTGTTGACCACTAGATCACCCCTAGCGGAATTAAACATTTTAAAAAAGTTGTGCGATCACCCAAGACTGCTCTCCGCGCGAGCCATTGCCACGCTGGGCCTGGAGGAGAGTACGTCTGCCGACGCAGAGGCCGACTCCCACAGCATCGCCGGTGTCCCAGATGAAACTCTGATTTCCGAGTCGGGAAAACTGGTGTTTCTGTTCGCTCTGATCGAACAGCTGAAACGGGAAGGGCACCGCACCCTGGTTTTCGCTCATTACAGGAAAGTGCTGGACATCATCGAACGCATCCTGGGCAACAAAGGCTTCAAAGTGCTGAGATTGGATGGCACCATTTTGCAGATTGCAGAGCGGGAGCGGCGCATCTCTCTGTTCCAGAGAGACAGTAGCTACTCCGTGTTCCTCCTCACCACCCAGGTGGGCGGTGTTGGCATCACGTTGACTGCCGCCAGCAGGGTGGTCATCTATGATCCTAGCTGGAACCCAGCCACAGATGCACAGGCTGTCGACCGGGCGTATCGCATTGGCCAGAAGGAGAATGTGGTCATCTACAGACTCATCACCTGCGGCACAGTGGAGGAGAAAATCTACCGACGACAGGTCTTCAAGGACTCCCTCATACGACAAAACACCGGCGACAAGAAAAACCCGTTTCGTTACTTCAGTAAACAAGAACTCAAAGAACTCTTCACCTTGCAGGATACCCGGTCCTCCTCCACCCAGCTTCAGCTTCAAGCCATGCACTCCATGCACCGTCGGACGGACCCCAAACTCGATGAGCACATCGCCCACCTGTACGCCATGGAGATGTTTGGCATCTCCGACCACGATCTCATGTTTTCCCTGGACGTGAACCAGGACGACGGCCCGGAGAATCAGGAGGAGCACCATTACATCGCTGGAAGGGTGCAGAAGGCACAGGACCTGATGAAGGCTGAGTCGGAGCTGCAGATGCAGCTGGCAGAGAACATGGCCTCCAGCACGGAGCCAGCGTGGCTCAGGCAACCGTTGAGCAACAACTACAACAACAACAGAGAGCCCTCATGGAGTGACAGAACAAGAAATCTCAAGTCAAGTCTCGTGAGTCCGCAACGTGACCAGGGATTAAGTGGGTCCCTGGTTGAGGTGGATTCCCATTCGCCCGAGTCCTGGAACAAAGAAGGCCGACAGAACCTGAGCAATGGGGTTATTGATCTGACTGTCGATGAAAGCACTACAGAGGAGAAACCTGTCGGAAACGTGAGTCACGATAAGGTTTCCGAGCACAGCCTGGCATCTCCCGTTCACCAGCAGATCAAACGTGAAGAAAACTACTTGGAAGACGGTACCGTTTCTCCCCAGCAGGTGGCGGATGAGTCTTTGATCATGTTTGAGCCTGTCGATGCCGCAGTACCGGATGTAGCCGGTGTGTCGGCGATAGAACAAACGGACGGGTCTACGGTGTCCGATGCTGCGCCTCCTTTAGCCGACGGAAACAGCCCGGCGTACACTACAGCCTCTGACGAACTACAGCAAAACTTAACGTCGCACTCAGATGTTAGCTTTAAACAAACGCCCCCGCAGAACAGAAGGGTGTCCTCGCTTCAGGCATCCAACTTGAGTTTTAAAGCAGACGTGTCATCTCGAGTCAGCGCCGGTCTGGAGTCCTTCGAAGGAAACTTTAACTTGGAGCTGGAGGACAGCGACATGTTCTCTGAAGCCGATGTTCGGGATCCTCCAGAGACTGAGGCGGTGGAGATGGAACTCTTGTCCAAGCTGGAAATCGACGGGAGTTTCGATGTAAATAAATCCCTCAATGAGCGCCGACACAGAGAAGCCGGCGCGCCCGACCTGGACGACAGCCGCAAGTCGATGGATACGTCAATGTTGACCAACAAGAGGAAACGACTGGCAGTGATTTACGATAGCGACGACGAGGAGGAACCAAATGTCAATGGGGGACGGTGTGATGGTTCCTTCCAGGTCCTCGGGGCCTCCACACCTAAGTCGACACCCGCGGTCTCCACCCCGCTGATGTCCAGACGAAGTTTGGCGGGAAACACCTCTGTAGCCTCATGGCGGTCACTGGCACACTCCATCATCGAAGACGTGGACAACCGGAGTGCGGACAACGACGAGGCCAAGGCCGACGACGAAAACGGTTACAGCTCGGAGATACTGTCGTACAAAGCTGAAGAGGAAGAAGGCGTAAATTCACACTCTGCTCCCGAGTCAGAGGAACCGGAGGGAGAGACTCTGAACACAGAGGGGGAAGAAGAAGAGGACGAAGAAGAGATGTTGGAGGAAGAAGAGGTGCTTGAAGAAGAAGAAGAGATGTTGGAGGAAGAAGAAGATGAAAACCTGTCCGACTCCGATCCAGCTAGCAGGTCTGAAGAGAACACGAACCTCGATGAATCCATGAGTGAACCGGAGCTCGCGTCCAACGAGAGCGTAGACAAGTGCACAGCCAGAGATGAGGTGTGTCCGATGAACGGGAAGAACGCGGTCGAAGTGGAAACCTATGACTTGCTCGTCTCCAAAGGGAAGGAGTGCGTCCACCAAGGGAGGAAGGACGACGCCTTGAACTTTTTCCTGAAAGCCATTGACATTAAACCTGGCGATCCCGAAATTCAGCTCCTGACCATCCAGTTGTACCGACAGCTGAGCCAGAGGAGTTAGACAGGATGTCGACTCCGGAATATCGCCATCTTTACGAAAACAAAATCTCCGGATTCCAACTTGTGGAGGGGGGGGCGTCCGTGGAACCCTGTTTACGGTTCAAGCTAATATTGTAAATATATAGTACATTTATTGTAAATTGTGCTGAGCTTGACAGTCGGAACAGTGGAATAATTATTTAACTTTGACCTAAAATATTAAAACTTGTCATTTTTGTTCTTCGGGAAGTACAATTTCATTTCTTATGACATGAAATGCGGGGAGAAAAACATCTCTAATCTGTTAACGTGTTTGTCAATCTTTAGTAAAAATGTATTAACCAATACGTGCTTGTTTCTCATGTTTTGGTCCCAATTTTTTTTTTTTTTTTGTATCAAAACTAGCTCCCGCCACATTCTGGACACATACGATTTTACAATGTTGTAAATAGGAGGAGGTCGAACTTGGAAGTGTGGACTCACCCTTACATGGGGGAATAGGGAACAGGGTAGTTACCTCCCAGCCGGGAATTCATTCTCGTCACGTGAACAGAAACAGGAAACTAGTTTTGTTTTTCAAAGTAAAAGACAATGATTTTTTTTAAAAAAAAGCAAATATGTTTTTAGATTTTTTTTCTTTTACAATAAATCGTCGATCCTCGACATAATAGGGAAAAAAAATAATAAACAAGTACTATTTAAAGTAATGGCGCCATGTTTCGTGATCTTTCAAGAAGTCGCAATTCACTAAAAAAAAATTAACATTTAAGCAGTAATTTTGGACGCGGCTAATTAGTTGTCAAAGTAATGTGTTTAAAATCAGCTGTTCACAGCACGACACAGGTTTTAGTTACGCGTTACTGAGATTAAAGTAATTATTTTTTTTCTTACCTAAACCTCTTACAAAACCCGTAGGTTGTAAGACGCGAATTCACATCGCTAACTTGTAGTACGAAGATACAATATGTACTTTCTTGAGTGTTGATTGACGGGCGCGATACAGGTCTTTTATTTTGAAGTGACCCGGGAGAGCAGGGGAAGCTTCCGGTAAAGTAAACGTTCTAGGTGTTGGAGTTTACAAGCGGACGAGTGTCCAGCAGTTCTGGGCGGAGAGGACGAATTTCGTTAAAGAGAAACTACTGCCTATACTTCTGGGTTTTACTTGCGGAATATGCGACTCGTCGGCGGTAAAAGGTCGAATCTCTGCGTACTTTACAACACTTTTTTATCTTTAGCGGGAACGTTGGACGTTATGGTCACAGCAACAAGGGACGACACCGCTTTGTGTTTAGCATGAGCCACTGCGGGGACAAACGCCCGGAAGACAACAACAACAACTACTGCTACCGCTTTTATTTCGCGAACTGTTACGACAACGCGAACGAGTTCCCGACGAGGAGAAGATGGGAGGAAGAGTGGAAATCTGCGGTCTGCTGCTCCTACTTCTGCTGAGCGGGGGATGTCTATGTGGAGGTGAGACCGAAAGAGGGGGTGGGTGGGGGGGGACTGTACTGTACTAAGA
>NC_024328.1:14589579-14594105 GCF_000523025.1 Cynoglossus semilaevis
CCCTCCTAAAAAACCGAGAGAACACTGCTATTGTACTGCAGAGTACTGTGTACCATAGTATCCAGAGAATACTTCTAATTCTTCTTCACTGTACTACTACTACAATATACTGCATCAAATGCCACGTACTACTCTATACTTTTTAACTGACCCTTACTGTACTCCCAACATACTGCACAAATGACCGGTACTGTAGAAGTACTCCGAACTGGGCACCACCCCTAACTGTATTGCAGTATGCCACATTGTAGTAGATGCGAGTATACACTGTATACTGTGTATTACGCTAGTAGAAAAACGAAAAAAAAAAAACCTGGGACGACACGGGTCAAAGGTCGTGCTAGTGTCTCTTCGCGTATGAGGTGACAGGTGAGTTCGGGTGAGATTGCAATTCTGAGCTTTAGCGCACCACGGTCTGAGGGACGGGTTGGACGTTAGCACAGCGACAAATCTGGGTTGTTTTTTTTTTTTTAGTTAAATGTTTTACGACTTCACTCTTCCCTGATTTTAGCTTCTTTTTCTGCGGAATTTCCCTCTCTGTGTTCTGTGGGACAAGTGCTAAAATTGTTACGTAGCAGTTCTGGTCTTCATCTACCGTGCACAAATAATATATTCCCGCACTTTGTAGACGTTGTCTCGGTGCTCCTTTACACACTTTAGCCAATGTTGACTTTTCGTCGCTCCAACGGAAAAATTAGTTAAAATTAGAGTTAAAATTCCAGACTGTTATTTTCTACCGTCGTCGAGTTTGTTGATGGATCTTAAGCTATTGCTAATATTTAAGCTTTGAGCCGATCAGTACTTGGGAAAACCGAGTTTTTCAAAAATGCCGCATTGCAACACCTAACATTATGTCACAAAAAGTACGAGCAACAAAAAATATATATTTTTATTTTTCACAAAATGTATTTACTCGGTGTGAAAACTGGGCCCGTTTGGTTGAACACGATGTCGCTACACAGGTGGGAATTGAAGAAAGATACACGCGAAGAAAAAAATAGTTTTTAAGGCACTTTAGTGAAAATTCTCCCGCCGCGTAATTAGCATAACCTACGACAAGGAACAATTTGAACGACGTGCGCTAATCGTGCGCCCGAAGGTGAGGTCGTCGCTTCGGCCG
Source organism: Cynoglossus semilaevis (assembly GCF_000523025.1). NCBI lineage: Eukaryota > Metazoa > Chordata > Actinopteri > Pleuronectiformes > Cynoglossidae > Cynoglossus > Cynoglossus semilaevis. The sequence continues at coordinate 14,590,700 of NC_024328.1, forward strand.
CATGGATCGTTTGCACGTGTCATCACTCGTATAACCGTTCAGCTGAAATTCCGACATCACTATGTTTAGATGTAAAAAAATACATTGGTGGTTCTTTAGAAATATATATATATATATATTTGTGAGTTTGCGCTTGTGTCCGATGTCGCCGCCGCAGCGTGTGTTCTGGATATGTATCACATTTTTTTCGTGGCCCGGGAGTTAAGCGGCTTACTGCGGTCTGCCGCTGGGCACGCGGTCCAATTGTACAGGAAGTAAGCCCCGTCTAGGTCTCTCTCTCTCTCTCTCTCTGTCTCTCTCCGAGTCGCAGACTAAAACCTGCAGCCTGAGGCGATTACTCACACACATTATTATGTTTTCCCATAAACGATGACTCACTCCGTTTCTTCTGTAGCTCTGAGTCCCGACTGGAGGAAGCTAGGTTTTTTTTTTCCTTTTTTTCTCCTTAAAATTAGTTTTGTTGCGACATCCACACTGAAGAAAACACAACATATATCTGCCTTCCCGTGTAGAATCCAACACTTTTTTTCTGTCTCTGCCTTACGGAGTACAGCGCGGTACTCTGTTTTTTGTTGTTTTTTTTCGACCTCTTGTCTGATTTTGCCATGTCGCAGCTTCCTGTGTGTTTTCGGTTCTCATTGAACACACAGCAGATCTGGCCGTGCCAGGATTCAGCAAAATATAACTGAACCGACACTTCCTCTATTTACGTGTTTGTGTCACTGCGAAAGGAAGTACTGCAGCACCCAAATCCTTAGTACTCTTTTTGATGCGTGTACGGTCCAAAACCTCAGAACGTAAAAAAAAAAATAATCGCGAACCACTTCTCTGTTATCTGCCGTTTCCTGTTGGTCTTCCTCGTCTATGTTTTTTTATGAAAACGCGGCCCGAAGTCTTCGAGTTCGGTAGTTCTCCGACGTTGACTGAAGAGTTGATCAACTGATTTATGGCTAGGTTTTCTTTTGTATATCATGGGTTTCATAAATCACCGATTTCGTAAATCGGTCCCCGACCCTTTTTTTGTACCATGGACCGGTCAACCGGTCTTTGAAGGATGGTAAAATTTTCAAAATAAAACGTCGACTTTATTTTATTGGTGTCAGAGTCCGCGTGACCTTTGACCTGTGGTTTTTAAAACATTGACAGAAAACAGTAAAGGCATATTTCACTGTGTCCCATTGCGGTCCGGTACTAAATGACCTACGGACCGGCACCGGTCCCCGGACCAGACATTGTCCTTGCTCCTGCTCAGCTGTCACTGTTTAGTGTGTGGTGATTGGTCACTGTCCTTAAACCTGACATGTGACCGTTGTTTGTGAACAAAAATAAGGGTTTCAGTGTCCGCGGCCTCAGGTTGTCAGGACAAACGCAGCGCCCACTGTTGGTAGCTATCACCACCCACACGCGCCGCATGTGTCATGAACAGATGGAGGCAGTGTGTGTGTGTGTGTATCAGTGTGTGTCCTTTGTTTTCTGTAGGTGTTTGTGAAGCCGACAGTGTGACGTGACGTCCCATTGGCTGAAACACAACAGATCAATACAGATATCAGAGGTTTCCGCCCACATCCTCTCCTCCAATAATGGGTGTTCGATCAGCCAATAAGGTTCATTTAGAGATCAGAAACAACTAATATGCAGTTTACTTCAAGGTTCACATGAGTTGACGGTTTAATTCCTGAACGTTAGTCCAGTTCCGTTTCAAGAAAAAATAGTTTAATTTGTCACCGTATGCAGGGACCGTATGCACGTATCTATAAATATATCTTTACATATACTTTTGAATATATATATATGTTTAACTGTACATACATGTAAGTACGCACTGCAATGTGCGATATAAAAATAGGCAATTTTTTTGCGGTGAAGCTTTTAGCCAACCTATGGCGCCATCTTGTTTGCTCAGTCACAGAAAATATATATAAATAAATATATATGTATATGTACAGTATATGTCTATTGAATGACATTCTTTTTTCGACTTTTCTGCCCACAGACTCTAAACAAACAGAGGAGCTCTCCTCCTATCAGCTCACTGTTCCCCGGGCAGTGGGAGGCAGGCCAGGACGGGCTGCGGACGGAAGACGGCCCAGTCAGGTGACTGTCTCACTGTGTACACAGTACTGTTTTAGTACTGTTCCATGACACGGACTGCGTGGTATCCGGGTACTTGTAAATCAATCTGTCAGGTTTGTAGCAGCGGAGAATGTCCTGGAAAAGTCTCTCTAGTTGGACCAGATATTTGTTAAACTATTGGTTCCCAAACACTGGGTCGCGACCCTCAGGTGGTTCGCAAGATAATTTGTTTTGCGTATATATGTATGTATACATATATGTAGATATATATGTGTGTATATATATATATATATATATATGTTTTTATATATATATATATTTATATATATTATTTTTATATGTATATTTGTGGGTGATTTAACGTCCTGCCTGTTGTCACCACTTGTCCACTCAGCTGAAAACAGGAGCTGACAGGGCAGGAAAAAAAATGTCAAAATGTCGTGTCCTAAACAAACCACCAGGGGGATTGACTTGCTCTTTACGTGGCTTCTCTGTGACTCCTGACCTTAGGAAACGAGGTCAGCACTGGAGGAGCTGATTGCTCAGATGCTTGGTCAGCAACTGACCGACACAGTCAGTAAACGTGGGAAGAACTTCAGCTCGGTTTTTAGTTGTAAGAACGAGGCGTGCTTGTGAACTGTGGCTTTGGCAAAATCATGGCCGTCAAGTCGGAAGTAACAAATTAATTAATTTTGAGGAATTAATGCGATTTTAAATGGCCTTGTAATGCACGTTCAGTTATCGTTGCTCTGATACGTGGCTGTCGAAACACATGGTTATTTAAAAACGGTTTTCATTTCACTGGAGAATGTCGAGGAGTTCAACCTCAGGTCGGCGGCCCAACCTCAGGTCGGCGGCCCAGTCTTGGCTAATGATTGAAATACATTACATTGACACCTACTGTACCTGCTGTTATTTAGCTGTTTTTTATATATATATTTAGGAATTTTAAATTATTATAAGAACAAACATTAATTAAGTTGATTAATAGTTTTAATTAACATTTTACAGGATTTAAAAAAAAAACTGCGGAATCTAAACAGGACTTTTCTAATCTAACAGAAGTTTGATTCCTGAGCGGAGCTCATGTGGTCGAACGGACGCTAGGCATGTTCCAGCACGGAGGGTGGAGTAACACAAACACTTTTTTTTTGGCTTTTCACAGCGACTGCCTCACCCTCTCTCCCCTTTTCTCCCCCTCACATCCACCATTCCAAATATCCGACGTGTCTAATCCTAATCTTAATCCTAATCCTAATCCTAAATTTAGTCTGGATCCTAAATCTTCAACCTCCACGTTTGCTCCGACTCCCCCGACCTCCCCCCCCCCCCC
>NC_024328.1:14594119-14621298 GCF_000523025.1 Cynoglossus semilaevis
GTATGGCTACACTTGGCGTGTTGTCAGATGACATCATCGTCGGCTGACATAATCAGATCGCCGACATATGTCTTTGTTTTGCGGTGATTGGAGGCACGTTTCCGCCCCGGTCGTTAGGTTCGTCAGATCTGCCTCACAGATGTTTGAGATATCAGCTGTGTTTACGACGAGTAACGACAAACAAATGAAAAATAAAGGCCACGCCTCCTGTTGATCTCTTAAAAAAAAACTAATTTCCACCAGGGGGCCACATCAGCAATACCGTTCCCCTTAAAGAGCTGGTTGTAAATCGGAAGATTGTATAGATCGGGGGGCTCCCCAACCTCCGGTCCGCGGACAAGTACCGGTCCATAGGAATTTTTTTTTTACCGGGCCGCAGTGAGACACAATAATTTTTACGAATTTACTTTACTTTACATTCTAAGAAAATCCACCATCCATTTACTTTCTTTATTTAAAGATATTTTGGCGATATTTTAAGCTCCCGCGTGCCACAAAAAATGCCCCGGCCTTGAGTTTGACACATACGCCATATATAATCAGAATTACATTAAAGCATTAAACTGTACGAAATACCCTTTAAAATAATATTAATAATATATATAATTATATTAGAGTGGAAGGGTTCAAAAACTGTGGCTCGAGACGATATGGTAAGCCCCGCCCCCTCTGCCGCCTTTTACACCAGTAACCCTGCTCAACACGACAACAAGCGAAGATCACGCTCCTTCTGACCGTGCTGGGGAAGCTAATTTGGGTATCATTAGCGTGCTACAGTTAGCCATCTCCGTCTTATCGTGTTTTTCTTAATTTACAACTTTGTGAGCGTGCTCAATGGGTTATTTTCCAGTTTTCTGAATTTCCACTACAAATACTTCCTGTTTTAGTATGTGAGAGCATGGTTGCCCAAAGACTGGGTCGCGACCCTTGGGTGGGTCGCAGAAGTTTTTGGGGTTTTTTGGGGATCGTCTCGCATCATGTTTCCCAGGAGTTTACGAATAATTTCTATTGACGTGGGTCAGAAAAAAAGTTTGGGAAACACTGTGTTAGCGCATTGTGGACACAGCGCCACATACAGGCCTGGCATATGTACTACCGGGTTTAAATGCTGACTTTTCTTACACTTACTTAAACACGCTATCGTATTGTATCGCAAGCGTGTAAAGAAAGTAAATTGTTGAACTTGAGACACCAACCCCGGTGGTTCTCAGCAGAACTGCGCACTGACAGGTTCTGTCTTCTTCCTCAGGTGTCGTACGTCATCACCGTGGACAGAAGCGATCGCACGGTTCATCTGGAGAGAAATGAGTAAGTGTTTCAAACCCGTGGTCCACTTTTTCCGCAGGTTTTACCTTGCCCTAGCCTCGGATTTCTGCTTGACTTTGGCGCCCCCTCTGATCTCAAGAATGAAAAAATGACTATTGTAATGATTATTGTAAGCTAACATAGCTAATATATTAGCCTGATCTTGAATGTAATGGTATTTTACTGCCAAATTATTTCAGTAACAACAGGTTTTTTTTCTCATAGCCAAGCTCTGGCCCGTGGGCTCGATATGGCCCGCTGGGCTTGCTAATCCGCCCCGCCAAACAATGTATGGTACGGTTAATGTACGGGTACAGTTAAGACTGACGTCAAGCCTTCCGTTTCACGCCTTACAACAAATCAACTGTAATATCAGTTGTTGCCAATAGGTGGCGGTAGACGTCAAATTTGGCAATTTTTTTTTTTGGGCGGGGTTTAAGTTTAATCTTGTTTATTTTATTCGTATGATTACTAAACCGACCCATTTTGGCTACGAAAAAATTTGACCGACCTAGCTGGTTGCTCGTTAATGAAACCAGATGGTCAGTAGATGCGGAAGGACAATTTCAAAACGGAACTTCCTTAGACGAAGGGGGAAAGGAAGGGTGTCGAAGGGAGACGGCGCGCTGGTGTCACGCTACCTCGCGGTATCTGCGGTTGTTTCAGTGTTTTGGCCTCCGAGCGGAGCTGCGCTCAACGCCGCAATAAAGTTGTCACAATAAGGAGGTCCCTGACGGACGGCAATCTTCAGAGCTTATCCGCTCCCGCTGGCGTTATCGAAAAACCTTGAAGAGTGGAACAACAAAAACCACAGGAGATAGACGCAAAGAAAACACCCCCTGCCCCCGACTACCCCCCCGCCTCCCCACACACACACACAGAAGAGAGCTGAACGTCACTTCCTGTCCTGTATTTCCATGGATGTAAATACCCGGTTTTTTTTACCTTGAGTTGAGGATATTCCAAGTCGGTTATTAAAGTGCTGAGGTGCGCCCTCTGCTGGGTTTGAGGGGTCATTTCAGGGTCGGGCAAATGTTAATTTTTGGTAATTTTACCAGTTGGATGACCTTTTGGGGGTTGGGGGCCGTCACGGGGGACACATGGAAAGACGATCAAAATCTAAATTCACACTAACGTTCACACCTAGCATTTAGCGTGAATAAGATCTCGACTTGTTCTTGGTGGTTTTCCAGACTGCTGCTCCCTGCCGACTTCACCGTGTTCTCCTACAGTCGGAACGGAACGCTAATCACAACCAGACCGCCTGTACAGGTAACACACACACACACACATGCTGGTACAGCAGCCCCTCGGGGGCTTTCAGAGAAAACGTGCGTCCCCGACAGGGTCCTCGACCCCCGGTGTGAGGAACGTGTGAAGGTCGGGCAGATGGACTTCCAGCTCCGTGCTGTGAAGCAGATGGAACAGGCAGCGTGAGCTTGTTTGAACAGACTCTCACCTGGACGGAAGGTTACGGCGTCGTACAGGAGTGTGTTCAAATATCGCCTAATTGGTCCCAAAACTATTATTTTATTATTGCAACATATTTTTTTTCCGTTCGTCAATGGCAGACAGCGACAGACAGAGCAGTTAAATCCTCGTCCACTAGGTGGCAGCAACTAAGAAATGATAATCAGAGCTGTCAGAGGGGGTCTTTGCGAGTGTCTTTTTTTCTTCAAATCCTGCCGCCATATGAGCGTTGTTTTCAACTAAACGGGAGTCAAAATTTTGGTCAATTTAATTGATTTAAAATTTTAAAGAAATTAAATTTATATGTAAAAATTAGGATTTGGAACGCTAACCTTTGCCTTTGCATCGCAGAACCACTGTCAGTACAGAGGCGTCGTTCAGGGTGAGGAGGGATCATCGGTCGCCATGGATATCTGCAGTGGCCTCAGGTACACACACACACACACGTACACACACACTAACACACACTAATACACACACAAATACACACCAAACTCCGTGTCTCTTCCACCAGAGGAGTGCTCCATCTGTCCGACGACAGCTACGGCATCGAACCCCTGGACTCCGACCCGGAGCGACACCTGGTGTACCGCCTGCGGGACGTGAAGTCACAGCCCAGAGGGTGCGGCACGCCGCATGACAACCGCACTGCCGCGGAGCGCGGAGCGGAGGAGATCCACCACGGTCAGCACAGGAGGGTATGTACACACACACACACACACACACACACACACACGTTCTTGTTTACAGTAAACAAACAAGTCGCCTGTCTTGTAGATGAAGCGAGCCATTCTCCATCAGGCCCACTATGTGGAGCTGTTGCTGGTGGTTGACAACAACAAGGTAAGAAAACAAGTGGTTCTCAAACTGTGGTACGCGTTACTCTAGAGCGCACCCTAGTGGTACGCGGGGGAAATTCATATTTTTACATTTGCATTTTCAATTGAATCAATCTGAGAAATTTGAAACTACAATATCAGGTTGCACTTGCAATACCTCATGTGACCACTAGTGGGCCGTGCACCAGCTGTTGTAACACATTTAAATTTTTTTTTTTTGTTGCAGAAAACATTGAAATTAACAATCGTCTGACCCTGAAATTGTCTCTCATCCAGCAGGGGGCGCACCCCAGCACTTCAATAACCATGTTTTGTTTTCCAGTTTAATGCCATGAAAAGAAACGAAACTGCAGTGAGAGAGGAGATGGTTCAACTGGCCAACCTGGTGGACAGTGTGAGTACAGACACACGCACGCAAGTGTCGCAAGTTTCTTCTCCGTCGCTGTTGATTGGCTGACAGTCCGTCCGGTCTCTTGTTCCAGATCTACGTGCAGCTCAACATCCGGGTGGTGCTGGTTGGCCTGGAGATCTGGTCTCAGCAGAACCCCATCAGCATCGAGGGCGGAGCCGGAGACGTTCTGACCAGATTCACGCAGTGGCGAGAGAAGGAGCTGGTCCCTCGACGGCGTCACGACTCGGCACAACTGATCCTGTGAGTAAAACAAACGCACCTTTTACTTTTTTTTTTTTTTTATACAAGGTCTAGAATTGTCCCCGTCCCTTTAAGGGGGCAAAAAAAAAACCCGACCCCTTGACAAGTGTTGTCGCCCCCTGCAGGAGACAGGGGTTTGGAGGGACGGCAGGGATGGCCTTCGTCTCCACCATCTGCTCCAGGAGTCACGGCGGAGGAATCAACGCGGTATGTTCGATCCCAACATCCTGCTGCTGGGATCGAACGGAAAGTCGCTAACTCTCTCTCTCTTTCTGTCGTAGTTTACGAACAACAACCTCCCCTCGTTTGCCTCCATTTTGGCCCACGAATTGGGCCACAACCTCGGTATGAACCACGACGACGGGCGCTCCTGCAGCTGTCCGGTGAACGCCTGCATCATGAACTCTGGAGCCACGTAAGACACACACACACATTCACACACACACACACACAGTGACACACACAGCTCATTAAAACAGTTCCTCCCCCTCCTCCTCCCTCTTCCTCCCCATCTCCCCCCCTTGTCTCTCCGTCTGCAGAGGCTCCAAAAACTTCAGCAGCTGCAGCGCCGACGACTTCGAGAAGATGATCATAATGACGGGAGGATCCTGTCTCCTCAACGTCCCGCATCCTGACGAGGCCTACAGCGCCCCCTACTGTGGAAATGGGCTGGTGGACGTAGGAGAGGAGTGTGACTGTGGATCACAGAAGGTGTTTTTTTTTTTTTTTTTTTACAATATGCTATCTTTTTTTTTTTTTTACAAACTTGTTATCACTTCATTTTTAAATTTTAAATATGTATGTATATATATGTATGTATGTATATATGTATATGTATATATATATGTATAGATGTATATATATTGTATATATATTATATAATTTATTTTATTTATTAATTACGTGTGTGTGTGTGTGTGTGTGTGTGTATTCAGGAGTGTGAGAAAGACCCTTGCTGTGAGTACCAGACCTGCAGACTGACGTCTGGATCTCAGTGTGCTTTTGGAGAATGTTGTCACAAATGTCAGGTAAAAAACAAATTATCTTGAATCTTTATGGAATGAGTTATTATTAATTAAGGATCCTTAATGAAACCTTACGTTCACTGTTGATGTGAACGGAGTGAGCTTGTCAGTGAGGTGAAAGTTGAAGGTTTGATTCTGGAGACTATTCCTCTCCCCCCTGTGGTACGAACATCTGTGAGAAATGAAACCTACAGAAATATATCACTCTGAAGGATCAGGAACGTGATTGGACCAGATGGTGCCTTCACATCTCCACTGAGTCTTGTTTCTGTTTTCATAAGAAAACTGTGTTGTGTTGTTGTGTAGTTCCTTCCTGGTGGAACCGTGTGTCGCTCTGCACCGGACGAGTGTGATCTGCCGGAGTACTGCAACGGATCGTCCCCCCTCTGCCAGAGTGACGTCTTTGTCCAGGTGACGCCTGAAGCTCTCTACCTGCACATTATGAATTATGAATTCAATATATATGTATGTATGTATATATGTATGTATATACAGTATATGTATATATGTATGTACAGTATATATGTATATATGTTTGTATATACATATATATGAGATATATATATATATACATACATACAGTATATATACATACATACAGTATATATACATACATACAGTATATATACATACATATGGGATATATATATATATACATACATACAGTATATATACATACATATACATACATACAGTATATATACATACATATGGGATATATATATATATATACATACATACATACATACATATACACATACAGTATATACATATATATATACACATATCAATGTGTTTGTATATATGTGTACATGTATGTGTACTAAAATATAAGAAGCATTTTTATTTCAGTGAAATGTGGTCACTTCTGTCCCTCACCTTAACTCCAAATGTGTGTTTGCGCTTTAGAACGGCGCCCCCTGCAGTAACCAGCGGGCCTACTGCTACAATGGGAAGTGTCAACACTACGACGGACAGTGTCAGGCCATCTTTGGACCCAGTACGTAACCCAGACTTTCACATTGATGATGATGTGTGAATACACAGACATACACACACCGAGTCGAGAGTTTTTCCACGTACTCTTCCTCTCCTCCTCCTCCTCTTCCTCAGAGGCGAAGGCTGCTCCTGACATCTGTTTCAAAGACGTCAACAGCAAAGGCGATCGCTTCGGGAACTGTGGTCCTCAGAACTACGGCTTCAAGAAGTGCGAGAGCAGGTACGCGCACTCTAAACTTAGTCCCGCCCCCACCTCCACCTCCGATTGGAGGGACAACCGTGGAGAGGGAATTGACTCTTGTCCTTCCTCGTCCTCCTCCGTAGACATGCTCTGTGCGGAAAGCTGCAGTGCTCCAACGTTCAGACACCCGGCGACGACGTCAAGACCATCTTCGGCATCAAGCCGTCGTACATCATCACCGCCCCAGCCGGGGCCAAGTGTTACGGCGTGGACTTCCAGCTGGGATCAGATGTCCCCGATCCAGGCATGGTGAATGAGGGAACCAAGTGTGGGGACAACAAGGTGAGGACGTGAGGAGGTGGACAAGAACGTCCAGACACGAGAACGTGGAGGTGTTAAAGACCTTTTTTCATCTTTTTCCTCCTCTTCTTCTCCTTCCTCTCCTTCTTATTCTTCCTCTTGCTCTTCCTCTTCTTCTTCCTCTTCTTCTCCTTCTCTTCCTCTTCCTCTTTTTCTTCCTCTTCCTCTTTTTTCTCTTCCTCTCCTTCTTCTTCCTCTTCTACCTCTTCTTCTTCATCTTCTTCCTCCTCTTCTTCTTCCTCTTCTTCTTCTTCCTCTTCTTCTTCTTCTTCTTCTTCTTCCTCTTTTTGTTCTTCCTCTTTTTCTTCCTCTTCTTCTTCCTCTTTCTCTTTTTGTTCTTCTGCTTCTTCCTCCTCCTTTTTCTTCCTCTTCCTTTCCTCTTTTTTCTCTTCTTCTTCCTCTTCCTCTTTTTGTTCTTCCTCTTTTTCTTCCTCTTCTTCTTCCTCTTTTTTTTTTTCCTCTTTTTCTTCCTCTTCTTCTTCTTCTTCTTCCCCTTCTTCGTCTTCCTCTTCCTCCTCTTCTTCAGGTGTGTTTGAACTTTGAGTGCCGCAGCGCCGACGTCCTCAACTTCGACTGTGACGTGGACAACAAATGTCATGGACAAGGGGTGAGACACATTCGGCCCTGGACCTCATGGTCAGCTGTTCGACTCCATCACTCACTTTCTCTCTCTCTGACTGTCTTTCTCCCCCGTCACCACTAGGTGTGCAACAGCAACAAGAACTGTCACTGTAACTACGGCTGGGCTCCGCCCTTCTGTGAGCTCAGTGGATATGGAGGCAGCGTGGACAGTGGACCCACCTGGAATGGTACCCTGACCTTTGACCTAGGCATTTTTTACGTAGACATTACAGTATTAGTTCAGGTTCAAATCTAGAACGCCTGCCGCCGCGTCGACCCGGTGGACATGCTCGGTACTGCTCTTGAGTTTGACCGTGACCTCTGCGTGCCCTCAGATAAGGACACGTCCCTCAGAGACGGTCTCCTGGTCTTCTTCTTCGTCGTTCTCCCGCTGCTAGCTCTGGGCGTGTTTGTTTTCCTGCGCCGAAATGAGCTGATGAGGAGATTCGGACTGAGTCGCAGGAAGAGGTCGCAGGGATTCCAGTGAGTGTCTCACACACACACATTTTATTTATTTATTTATATTATTGTTATTATTATTTTGTTGTTTTGTCTTTGTGTTTATTTGCATTAAAATCAGTAGACGTCTAAAACGTCTTTATCATTGTGTTATGTCGCCCTCTGGTGCTTCGCTTTTAACATGCTTTCTCCGCACCTCCGTGTAGCGAAACATTTAAATTTATCTCAGAAATGTCATTATATTATGAACTAGCTTTTATTTCGAAATATAAGATTGTTAATGTCATAATTCTTTTTAAACAAGGGTCACACAAAAGGAACGCGACGGAAGAAGCGAGTTTAGGCCGGTTAGCCTGATGCTAACTTAGCATTCCAGCTAAAATACGTAATAGCGGCCATACGAAAGTTAAACCAAAGGACTAAAGGTAATATAGTAGCAATAATAACGATATTAAAAATAAGTATTATTATTATAAAATAACAATTGTAATAATTATTAATATTATATCTTGAAAAAAAGGGACAAAGCCGAAAGGAAAAGAAGAAGCTATCTCGCTATCATTATTAATACGTACGCAGATATACACAGTAGTATTTGTTCCGTGTGTTTTGTACAGTATTGTTGGTCAGAAACTTTTCTTTTACTCCAAAGTTTCTGTAAATCTTATCATGTTGCGACAACTTCTGTCACTGCTGAGTCTGGAACTTTTTTTTATTACATTCTGTCTTCAGAGCTGATGGAGTATCTTCAGCCAACTCCAACACCAGGGGGCCCCCTCCTCGGTCACAGCCTCCGCCTGTTCCCCGACCTGGCAACATCGTCAGAGATGGGGTAGGACATTATACCAGATGAACCAGTACGCTCGTCGAAGCTGCTAGTAATAATAAAAAAACAACAACAACTAACCTGTAGAGAAGTTAACAAACAGACGGGCTGGTTAGTTCTCCCTGGTCCAGTAGACGGGGTTCACAACATTGGTCTATGTCACGGACTGGGTTCATGTGAGTGATCGTAAAGGTGCAGCAAAAAAACAAAAAAAAGGTACTGAAAATTAAACTAGTACTTTTAATTAAGCTAGTACTGAAAATGCAACTAGTACTGAAAATTAAACTAGTACTGTTAATTAAGCTAGTACTGAAAATATAACTGCTACTGTCAATTTAACTAGTACTGTCAATAAAACTAGTACTGAAAATGAAACTAGTACTTTCAATTAAACCAGTACTGAAAATGAAACTAGTATTGTCAATTAAACTAGTATTGGAAATGTAACTAGTACTGTCAATTAAACTAGTACTGAAGATGCAACTAGTATTGCGAATACAACTAGTACTGTCAATTTAACTAGTACTGAAAATGCAACTAGTACTGAAAATTAAACTAGTACTGTTAATTAAGCTAGTACTGAAAATATAACTGCTACTGTCAATTTAACTAGTACTGTCAATTTAACTAGTACTGAAGATGCAACTAGTACTGTGAATACAACTAGTGCTGTCAATTAGACTAGTACTGTCAATTTAACTAGTACTGAAAATGCAACTAGTACTAAAAATGCAACTAGTACTGACAAACTAGAAACTGAAAATGTAACTCGTGCTGTCAATTAAACTAGTACTAAAAATACAACTAGTACTGAAAATTAAACTAGTACTAAAAATTAAACTAGTACTGTCAATTTAACTAGTACTGAAAATGCAACTAATACTGTCAATTTAACTAGTACTGTCAATTAAACTAGTACTGTAAGCTAAACTTACAGGCTGGTTTTCTGTCCTCTCTGTGGGATCATATAAAATGTTGCTGACCTTTTCTCTGTGACCCTGTACCATAAAACCTGAGACCCACTACCGGTCCAGGGGTTGGGAACCTCTAGATTAAAAAGCAGCTGTGTGTAATCATCAAACATTAACATATTAACATTCTCTGCTCTCTCTACCTTTGAAGCACAACGCTCAGCTGCTGCCGCCACACCAGGTAAAATACTTCTACTGCAGTACCCCCCCTAGTGGACAGAACTGCACCGTGACACAGAAAAATAATATTTAGGTTTGGCACATCAGTCCAACTGTGACGTTTGTTTGCTAATTTATCAATATGATGATTCCTGTTTTCTGACACCAGGTGGTGGAGACCAGCAGGACCGCTCCAACCTACGCACTCAGGCCGCCCCCGCCCCCTATGTGAGAAAGAAAAAATCACTCCGCACGACACTTCATTTTCAGAAATCTGCACTGACATAGATTTAAACCTCAACTCGGGTCATTTCGTTTATTGAAGAAAAATATCAAATTCCACTTCAAACCACTAGAGGGAGCTCACGCACCACCCGGGTTGCGCAAACCATAGTTACCATAAAGCACCAGGAATGCAACAGAGGAGCAAAATTATTTACTTAAATGTAGGAGTTTTTGTTTTAGTTTAGACTAGGTGTGTCAAACACTTGGCCCGGGGGCCACATCTGGCCCACGAACCCCTCAAATTTGGCCCATTACTAGATGTCAATTATAAAAAATGTCATGATTGATTTTTTTTAAGAATTTATTTTTATTTTGTTTCTTCTCAGAAAAGCAAAACCATCGCCTGCAGCTCAGCCTCTGATGCCACAAAGATCGGCCCCCGCCCCACCTGTTTAACCACCTGTTTAATCTTCGATGGTCCAGCGTGTTCTTCGACTTCTTTAAAGCTAGTTGATTTGGAAAAAAAAACAAAAACAAAACAATTCTGCAGTAGTGATGGCAGCTGGCCGGTCTCAGAGTTGGACCCAGAACTGGACTAGGATCTGGGCCGCGGCCCGGACCAGGACCAGGACCTGGAACAAACAGGAAGCAACAACTTCTTCTTCTTTTTCTGTCTGCTTCTGTCCATTTTTTCGAGAAACTCAAAATCCACGACGCATCACCTGTCACCAAACCGTCGTTGGTAACGTTAAAAAAAATCTGACACTTTCTATAACTTGGATCACGTGAGCTCTCAGCTGACCCCTACTGGTTCAGTCTGGTATTAGCGTGATATTATTATCACTAAATGCCGTCTTTTTTTCTTTTTCTTATTTTCTTGATTTTTTTTTTTTTAAAAAGCACTGATGCCATCAGATTGCAGCCCCGCCCCTCTGCTCTGCACTGTCATAGGAATGTAACACCCCTACTCCCCTACCCTCAACCCCCACTACCCCCGGTGCTTTTCTCCAGAATTGTAAAAAAACAACAGTGTATGCAACATGATCTAGAGCTCTGGGTTCCAGCGTTTTTTGTAGACCTGGACCTGGACCTTGACCCGGACACAGACCTGGACTGCGACTCGGACCCGGAAACGGGCCTGGACCTGGACCTTCACTGTGATGTGGATGCGATGGTATGTCAGCGTCACCAGGAGTGTTTCCAGGACGTCTCCTGTGGAAAGGGTTCAATTTGACGTGATGAGTTTGGACACTGGACTCTTCAGCGACCAGGACAGACATGTTTGTGCGATGAACTTCTATCTACTATCGTTATCATGAATAATAACAATAATGGTATTTTTGAGCGGTGGTTGTATCAGGTACTGACTCTGTCGTGCCTGCTTCACTGTAAAGGATCGTTCTACTGCGGGAACACAGACGGTTCTCACTAAAGTCGTATACGAATTACGTAAAAAATAAAATAAAATCAGGATGCATTACAGGAGTTCCTGATCCAGGTGGCGACCTTTGTCAGTACGTCTGTAGATTTTTAATACCAAAAAGTAAAAAAAAAAAAACTCCCATGAATCCTTACGTGAGAAAACGTTCTTACGACTTCATTAACGTCATCGAATGTTCGCGCGTAAACGATTCGGCGTTGTCACCCACAGCTGCTCTTATCACAATAACGACAGTACTAGTTGAATTCCTATTTAAGGTATTTTCAGGACAATAAGTCGCTCACTAGTGCCCCCTAGTGGTTGTCAGTGTGAAAATAACAATATATTTTGAATATATAAGTCACAAACCTAGCCAAAGGATAAAAAAAACATGACTTTTCAGTTATAGCACTGCACTTCCCTGCCTCCAGGTGGTGCCACACCATGCCACGCGCAATGCTACCAGCCAATCAAATCAAACATGTGGCCTCAGTCCGGGTTTCTGTTTAAAATTTAAAAGTCGATTTAGCAACTTTATGGTTGCTGTTCTACGAACAGTTCCGGAACCGTACAGTGGACTATGACTACAGCTGGTACATCAACTGGTGTGGGGTGCCACTCTCACCCACCTCACCCTCGACTCCCACCTCTATTTTTCCTAGAGGGAGCCCAAGTGCCCCCGGTGGTACGTGTAGCTTAGTTTGAGAACCACTGTCCGTCTCCAGGGTGACTGCATAATGTGAGGTTTCCAAGAATCGGACTTGAACCCCGTTACTTGAATTTACAATCAATACTGTGGTTTAGTTGTTCTGGAAAATTCAATTTTTTATTTTTTTTGTGCACATATATTAATTGCATTCAATCAGATCTGAGGTCATTTTTAAAAGCGATTTCAATATGTTATTTTTTACGCCTTGAAACGATGTTACGTTTGTGTCGACGTATCTGTCGGGAAGTAAAAACAAACAAAACAAACCATCGTTTACATAATTCGTCAAATGTCCAATCATTTCACTTCTCTTCATTAAAGAGAGAAAAAAAAACCCAACTGTCACCGAATGTATTATTTATATATATATACAAATAAAATTTTATTAGTTTGTGAGAAGTGTGTCAACTTTCTTGTTTCGTTTTCGTGGCCTTTTGCAATTTCATCATTTAAAAAAAATTGTTTTTTTTTACTAAATTTTTTTTAATTTACATAAATATACACTCAAATATACATGCAAACAAAATAAATATACATTCAAACATATAAATAAACATACACTCAAACATACAAATAAATATACACTCAAATATAATGACATTGGTCATTTTTTTAAAAAAAAAAGTTTTTTTAACAATTTACACATTTTACAATTTGTTATAAAAAATTACCCGTTTGATCGTTAACCGTTGCGTTCGTTTTTGTGAAAATATCAGTTTATTACACGTTAAGATGATACAAAAAATGTCCAGGGAAATATTCAAATAATTTACTCACGAAAAAACTTAAAGATTTATTTCTGTCTCTTTTACAGCAAAAAGAGGTTAAAAAATATTGTATTATCGTTTTAATGATTTTGTGTACCCTCAGGATCCAGCAGGGGGCGTCGAAGATCCGTCTGTTGCAGTTGCATCTTCCGGCGCATGTACAGTACGTGCATAAAATATTTACCTCGCTTCGGTCACATGAGGGCGATGTTGATTTCTTGGAAAGAGATATCGAGTCCCAGTGAGAAGAAGAGACGTCCGCGGCTGATAATTACGTTAATAATCAGCGATCTTATCCGCTGTTTATCGGTGTCACGACAACAACGCGATAACAACGACGTTGTATCGACATCACCTCCATGTTGTTGTATCAGCGGTTTATCGGCGTCTATTAAACGTTTATCACCAATATCTGTGTGAGTGCGCATGCGCGTGAACTGATTAATCTACCCGATTTACTTAAGTTGACGTGACAGTCCAACACCGGGTCACGGATCGTTGATAACGGACCACGCGCACAGAGAGAGAGAAAGAGAGGGAGAATACAGAAAACGTTAACATATCCGGTATTTTATTTTGAAAAATCCTCATCAACTCGCCGTATTTTTTTTTCCTTGTGAAATAGTTTGCCGTGCGTCGTAAAGCAGACCAAAAAAACTGAGACCGATTTTTTTTTTTTAACCATGTCGAGAAGCCGTGACGAACCGCTGCAGCAGCTCGAATTAGTCGGTCAAAGTTGCCGTCGGTTTTATGGGTCGGTCATAAAGCAGCGTATAAAAAGCCGCAGGTGAAGGGGGGAGGCAGAGTCAGAGGGGAAGCGACTGTTCCAGGGGTGAGTTCTGCTCCCGTTGCCTGTCTACGCCGTCGTCCAATCAGCGTCTCTGGTCACCAAAAAAAAAAACAAAAAAACAAGTTTAATCAATTAACAATATTGAAATATCCAACCGTAACAACCGGGGGTTCCCGCCTTTGCCGCTGCAATCGCTGCTGTTTGTGTCGTGTTGCCATGTTGTCATTCAGTGTTTCTTCCTGCAGATGAAGCTGTTTCTGCTGCTGCTGCTGCCGGCCGTGCTGGCTCTGTCCTCGGCCAGTCTTCAGGACATCGTGAAGAAGAGTTCACAGCGCAGGAAAGGTAAACGATGACGTCACACCCGAACAGTTGACCGTCGACCGTTTTTTTAAAAATATTCGATAATAAAACGGCGGTTTCCTGCAGTTTCTCTCCTGAACCCCGCCCTGGAGGACCTGGAGCCTCAGCCCAATGTTGACAACGTGGTGTCCCCCCTGGCCCCCGCTGACCTGGAGCAGCAACAGGAAGTGCCCTCCTCCATGTTCGGCGATAACGTGAACCTGGAGTGGCTGACGTGGGAAGGCGCCTTGCCAAACGGCGCCGTCTCCATCTACAACGGCTACACCGAGCGCACCGACTACGTCTGCAAGTACAAGTGCGAGACCGGCTTCTACAACCCCAGCTTGGGACCCTACTGCCGCTACCCCTATGGAGACCGGGAGTACTACGCCCCTGAGTTTGAGATACTGGCCAACAAGGACAACTTCGAGTTCCTGGAGTGGAAGGAAGGTTCCTATGGATCGGTGCCGAAACATTCCGTCCAGGCATCTACGTGGGCAAGAACAAGTACGGTCTGGGCAAAGTGGTCCCGCAGTTCGAGGCCTTCTTCCTGCCGTGGGAGGGCGACGAGTACTGGTACAAGAAATACCAGGTGCTGACCATCAACAGAGACGCCTACACGCAGCACATCAGCGACGTCAAGTACAACATCGACGAGGTCGCCATCTTCCAGTTCCCCCCCGAGACCATGCAGATCTCCGGGGTCACCAACAACGAGTGCCAGACCGTGTCGAAGACCGTCACCATCTCGAAGGTCACTGAGGTGGAGACCACGTGGAACATCGGCCGCGGAACCATGCTGGGCATCACGGGCAGCATCACGGCTAAAATCCCCCTCCTCGGCTCCGGGGGTATCGAGCTGAGCGGCGAAAAGACCCTGCAGTTCACCAGAGGAACGACCAGGGTGGAGTCCCTCAGCCATTCCGTGTCCGTGGAGCTCACCGTGCCCCCCAACCACAGCTGCAAAGTCCGCATGGAGGGGCGCAAGATGAAGGCCGACATCCCCTACACCGCCCGCCTGAGCCGCACCTACCGCAACGGAGACACCCAGTGGACGTCCATCTCCGGGACGTACGACGGAGTCCAGATTAACGAGGTGCGGGCGGTGGTGGACCGCTGCGAGCCTGTGGCCGACGCCAAGCCGTGTCCGTGAGAGACCATCGGACGAAACGACAACTGGTGTTTGTGAAAGAAATCTCGTAAAATGTTCTCGCAATAAAACTGAGACGTGAATAAAATCTGTTGTTGCCTGTTTTCACCAACTCCTAAAATACGACCAGAATACGACCACTAGAACAGAGAACTACGTATTCCAATCTATGCTATGCTAAGCTAGCTATCATTGTTTCAAACAGCTGGAAATAAAATGTATTTCACTCCATGGTCAGATACATGAACGAGGACGCAAACATACAAATAAATATACACTCAAACATACAAACAAATATACACTGAAATGTATATGCAAACATACAAATAAATATATACTCAAACATACAAAGAAATATATATGCAAACATACAAATAAATATATACTCAAACATAAAAATAAATATACTTGCAAACATACAAATAAATATACACGCAAACATATAAATAAATATACACTCACACACAAGCAAATATACACTCAAATATACATGCGAACATACTAATAAATATATACTCAAACATAAAAATAAATATACTTGCAAACATACAAATAACACGCAAACATATAAATAAATATACACTCAAACATACAAATAAATATATTTGCAAACATACATATATTTGTTCTAAATATATTGTGTTATATGTGAGTAAAGTTGCTGCGTTTGGTCGACTATCGGAGACACGGTTCATCACATCAGTCTTTACTCCGACTCTATAGACAGAGATAGTGCAGTTTTGCCAGTGACCTCTGACCTTGGCCTCAATCAGCGGGAAATAAACGAACTGATAATAAGGTTACGTCTCAAGGACACACGCGATGCCCGGGGATGCAGCAGACTCAGCGATTGTTTCGACGATACAGCGTCGTCTCTCGGGTTTGATCTTGGCAGCCGGCGACGTTGCGCAACGTCTTAATCAATGAGTCGCTGTTGCGGCGGACGCTAATCAACGCTTATCAGAGCGCCTTCTGTCTCTTCATCGATGAGGAAAGAGCCGCAGCACTTTGGACGGACCGGCAGATACGGGACGTTCACCTGGTACTTTACACCAGCTCAGCAGAGGAAGAGCCAGGGGGCGGAGCCAGGGAAGAACCTTGAGGTTATCACTATCACCGTGTATGCCGTTCTGATAGGCAAGCACGTCCTTATTGAGGACAAGGACGTTCCGATGTCAGAATGACACGTCGACCTTCAACTGGGACCGAATATTGACGAAGAACTGAAGGACAGTCGCTGGAGGTTCTTTCCGGCGTGGTTGCACGACTGTCGCATTTCACGTCGATGTCAGGTGACGCCCCCTGCTGGTCAGTGAGATGTGTATTGTATCACAATAGTCAATATTTCCCATTAAAGCCTAGTGAAGCGGTGGGAGAGCGGGCAGAACTCTTGCCGTACAGCACGAAAGGTCACCGTTCTAATCCCTGGTGCTAACTGAGGGTCTTTTTTCCTACCGTCTCCATGGTTACGCCCCCGGTCGTTGATGGGTATTCAGACTAAACTAACCATAGGTGTGAATGTGAGTGTGAATTTTTTGTTGGTCTCCAAATGTCCCCAGGGGGTGTTACCCTGCTCCCAGAACTCTGCGGGATTGGTTCTAGCGCCCCCTGTGGTCTTACAGGGGATAACATAGTACTATATTTATTAATATTAATTAAATATAATTAAAATGTATTCAATATCTTCTTGACCTTAATTATTCCAAATCTCTCAATATATATTGCGATTAATCGTGATTGGTCGTGACTAATCGCAATCATACTCCTGCAACACAAACCCAAATAACGTGATGTGATGTATGTGTTTTCGCACCTGTTTATATTTCTGACGAATCCATATCTAATATAGCCAAAATAATTACGTGAAAAATATATCAAACTCCAAACTGATAGTGCCCGCGCAGTGGCTCGTCCTCGAACACCACAGGCTGCTCACGGTGCTGTTTTATTGAAGGGGTGTTATCACTGTGTGTGCAGGTTTAAAACCCTGCTCAGGCTTAAGGCGAGTCACTGCCGCGGGAAAACCTGTCGAGGTAACAACTGTTTTTTATACAAATATCTGGAGAGGCTTTTATTTTGAAAGAACCTTTTCGTCGTTTCTTCATTAATTCGCTTTAATTAATTAATTTTTATCGCGTAAACAGAACGGTCCTGTCTGTAGAATTATTCATTAACTTAATATTTTCTAGTTTAGTCGATCTGGATCTGGACGGTTAATCGAGGAAAAAAAAATCCTCATATTTACGTAAGTATTATGGCTCTAAACCACTAAATTTTTTTTTTTTTTGCGTTTTTCTATGTGTCCAGATGAGGGCGTCTGTGGCTGTTGTCCTGACCGTGCTGCAGCTCTGCGGTCCGGCGGTGCTGTCCAACCCGCTGCTCTTCGTCTCCGAGGTGCAGGGCGGACAGGAGGAGCCCAGCAGTAAGTGACGTCATCGTCATCACCACCATCACCTGCTGTTACAACAGTCTGAGCGTTCCACATTAAGAACTGGAACCAGGAAGTAGAGACAGTTCTAGTCAGTAAATCTGTTTTTGTTTTTCCAAACAATGATTAAAACCAGTGATGTCCGACAATATCGGACCGATATTAGCATAATTGTGTAATGAAATGAAAAACCCAATAACGCATGTGACGTGTGCCCTAAAAATAGTTTTGGGGGAGATACGGACGGATGTGCAGTGTATGTAAAAAGTCGCTAGATGGCAGTATTGTAGCACTTTTTATTACCTCAATTAACTCAATACAGTTTAATAGTATTTAAATTACGGGTGTGGGGGGACAGGGGGCGCACCACTGTCCCGGACATTCCTAATTATAATAATTGCAATTTTTTTTCTCCCTTGTTTTACTTGTGCAGAGCTGTGGCTGAACTCCACGCTGGAAGAAGTCGTCCCTTCTCTGGAACACGTCGGCCCCCCTACCATCAGAGATCCCCCCGAAGCTGGGGAGCGGTCGGACTCCTTCCCCATGTTTGGTGAACACGTCAACCTCAAGTGGGTCACATGGAATGGCTCTCTCCCCAACGGCGCGGTGGCGATCTTTAACGGCTACACCGAACGTACCGACTACGTGTGCAAAGTCAACTGCGAGGCCGGCTTCTACACCGCCAGCAAGGGCGCTCGGTGCCAGTACCCGTACGCCGACAAGGAATACGCCTCCTCAAAGTTTGAAGTGCTGGTCAACGTGGACCACTTTGAGTTCCTGGAGTGGGTTGAAGACTCCTACGGATCCGCTCCTCAGTACTCAGTGAAAACCTGCCTGGACCGGGACATCTACGTGGGGAAAAACAAGTACGGCCTTGGAAAAGTGGTGACTCAGCACGAAGCCTTTTTCCTGCCCTGGGAAGGCGACGAGTACTGGTATAAGAGTTACCAGGTCCTGGCCATCAACAGGGACAGCTACAGTCAACACATCTCTCACGTGGAGTACGGCATTGACCAGATGGAGCTGTTCCAGCAACCCCCCGAGGCTCTGAAGATCACCAAGGTCACCAACCTGGAGTGCAGGGACGTGGCCAAAACAGTGACGCTGAAGAAGACCAGCACCGTGGAGAAGTTCTGGGACATCGGCAGAGAGACCCGTAACGGTTCCATCTCGACCATGAAGGCCAAGGTGCCCATCATCAGTCCAGCAACGGTGGACCTCACCAAGGAGCAGACGGTGACCTTCTCCGAGGGCACGACCACCGTGGAGTCCATCAGCCACTCCGTCGCCGTGGAGCTCCAGGTCCCGCCCAACCACTCCTGCGCCGTGAGGATGGACGGACGGAAGATGACGGCCGACATCCCCTTCACCGGCAGACTGAGCAGGACCAACCACAGAGGAGAAACCCACTGGACCTACATCACCGGCACCTACAACGACCTGAGCGTGGGCGAGGTCAACGCGGTGGTGGAGCGGTGTCAGCCCGTGCCGGATGCCGTTCCCTGCAAATGATCACAGGACTCGACGACTCCAGTTGTTGAGTTTGAGTTTGACCGAACCGGCAACAGCTCGTCATGTTCATCAAATAACAAAATAAAACAAACAAAAGTCTAAAAAGTCTTGAATCTTTTTCTAAAATATTTATTTAAATCGTTAAATCGTAGAAAAAAAAAGATCAACTTTATTTAGGAACTTTTATTTATTTTGTCCCTGCGTTAGTCTCAATTTTTATTTTTATTTTTCAAAATTAGGTACTACGAGATTGCGCCGCTAGATGTCGGTGTAGCCCAGAGAGTAGAGAAAACCCGGAGGCTGCGGTTGTCTCTATTTGAACTCGTTGGCGTCTGTGACAGAACGGCACGAGCAAGGACAAGCTAATAGTTGAATTAGTGGAGATTATTTTCTTAAAACACACACAAAAAAAAAAAACACAAAACACGGGTGTCGTTGTTAAAAAAACGTTAGCTAGTGGCCACGTCTTTCGCTAACTTCCGTGCTTATTTAAGTGGTTGTCAGGTGGTTGAGTGATTTCATACGGGGCACAGTTTTGGATGCTAACGTTGAAGCTAACGAGCTTAGGGGAGTTCGCGTCGATATTGGGGGAAAAGTAGCTCTTGTCAAAATGCGAAACCTTATCATATTAATTATTCGTCTTCGGTAGTAATATACCTAGTGTCGATATTTAAGTAAGTCGTTTACTTAGTACAGTTACGTCACTATTTCAGTGGGTTAGCATTGTCTTATGAAACCTAAGGCGCTTTATCAACCGCTGCTTTCCTTATTTCGCTGTCTGAAAAAGTTGCTCGACGTGGCCGCCATGCGACGACTTTTGAACAGGGTTATCAACAGAGTTTTGTTGAGCAATTTGTTCAAGCCGACAATGGAGATAGGAGCGGAAATCCACGCACACAACCGCCGAAAACTGGTAAGAAAACGTTCGGTTTATTTTGTTTTTTGACTGACAGCCACGAATACGAATTATGTGATAAAAGGGACATGGGGGCCGGGACGAGACACCGGATGTGTATATTTATGCTCCCTTATGTCCCTTAAGGGGCTCCGTACTCATCTAATACATACAAGAATGACAGGTTTTATGAAAGTACAATACAAAATAACAATACCGTAATAACGGTAATAAATAGCGTTGTTGTGATTTTTTTAACGTGCTTGTTTTGCTGTGTTTTTTTTGTGAATTTTATTATTATTTTTTATTTTAAATATACAAAAAAAAGATTTTTTTTCTCCTATGATTCGGCTTTATCAGATAAAATAATGTGAAATAGTCGCCTCGTCTTATAACCGTTGACATGTGCTGATAGTTGTCTGGTGGTCGCTGCACGACCGCAACAGCAGAGGGCGCTATGGGCAAAGGTTCTGACATTTTCCATCCTAGTTTGTGTTGCTGAAATGTTTTTTGTTTTTGTTTTTTTCTTGAAACTGCTTGACAACTTGATCTCATTGTTATGGTTAATGACCAACTAGTGGTAAAATTCCAAATTGCTAATTCCGATATTCCACTATAATTTTTTTTTAGAATTTAAAAAAAAAAAAAAAAAATTCAACAGATTTTGTTGTTGTTGTTGTTTATTCTGGTCATTACGGTAACCGGAAATGCCTCTCTGATTCCTTTATGGTCATATCGTTCTCTGCTCTGCTTTTTACTTTAAAAAATGTTAAACTATTTAAATGCTTTTACTTTGAAAATGTGTGATAAGAAGTAGCTACGGTGTAGTTTTTATTTTTACGTATGGGTAATGAGAAGCACTTTTGCAGTACTTTCACAGGTGGGTTGATACCTGAGGCCTGATGTCTGACATCTAACGCATTAATTCATTACTTAATCGCAGACTGATGAACGGCACCTGGTCAGCTGAGTACACATCAGAGTACACATACGTGTGTACTTTGCTGTGACATTACTTCAGTGCGTATCTTCTACTGTAACCCTGCTACACTGACCTCCGTGTACTCAAAAGCTCAGTGTTCAAAGGGTCGGAGTACAATGTTGACAGTGTCCGACGGCGACGGCCGCCGACGCCACGTAGCCGTCCCCGTCGGTACAATGCCCTCCATAGACGCCGATGAATCGGTGCTAGGCAGCGAGGCTACTCGCTCTGGGCTGGTCCGCACTGATAAAGTCAACGCTTTTTATTCCGGAACACGATTGAATAAAAGTCATCTTCGTAAAAGTATCGCAAAAAAGTAACGCAGTAAAAAGTGTTTTGTTATCCCCTACTGTATGCGTATGCAGTACTATTCGTAGTATGTACTGTAGTAGACCTCTGCAATTTTTGTTCAGTTTATTCACGAGTCAAACTGGGATCATTTAAAGCGGTGGTTCTCAAACTGTGGTACGCTTGCCGCCGGTGGTACACTAGCGCTCTCTAGTGGTACGTGGGGGAAATTCATATTTATATATATGCTTTATTCTAATGTTGGTCATCATGGTGGTGCAGAGTATAAAAAAAAGTTTGAGAAGCACTGATTTAAAGCATTGTTGCCCAAAGATTAGGGTCGCGACCCTTAGGTGGGTCGCACGATTTTTTTGGGGGGTCGTCTCGCATAATGTGTCCCGGGAGTTCACGAATAATGTCTATTTACTTTGGTCGCCAAAGTTTGTGACTTTCAAAATATGGGTCCCCCCCTCCCCCAAAAAAAAGCGTACCACAGTTTGAGAACCACTGGGTTAAATGTTATTGAAATAGTGACACGTCATTTTAATGAGGTTCTCGTTCCACGTGTGCCCCAGGTGGTGGGACTGGGCAACCCTGGAATGGACGGTACCAGACACAACGTTGGCGCGGCGGTGCTGGGAGCTCTGGCTGCGCGGCTCAGCGCAGCTGACCGCTGGCGCGGCAATAGACACGTGTCGGGTGAGGTCATAACTTTAGACGTCCAGGACACTGGGGTGGTGCTGCTGCGACCTCGTCTGATGATGAACATCAATGGAGTGTCTGTGGCTAAAGCAGGTGATGTCACTGTCAGGAACGCACAAAAAAATATATGATTATATATGTTTATATATTCTCATTGTATTATATATATATATTTCCAATGCATGTTATTTATACACACTGTGGGGAAAATATTTTAGTTTCACTGAATTATCTCGTGTGTAAAATCAACATCTTATTCTTCCTCTTCTTCTTCCTCTCCTCCTTCTCCTTCTTCTTCGTCTTCCTCTCCTACTCCTCCTCCTCCTCCTTCTCCTCCTTCTTCTTCTTCTTCTTCTTCTTCTTCTCCTCTTCCTCCTCCTCCTCCTCCTCCTTCTCCTACTTCTTCTTCTTCTTCTTCTTCTCCTTCTTCTCCTGCAGCTGAAAAATATGGCGTCCGGGCTGAAGACGTCCTCCTTGTTCACGATGACCTGGACAAACCTTTGGGCAAGATGGTCATCAAACATGGAGGGAGTGCCAGGTTGATTTTCCTTCATTACGTCTGTGGTTCTGTTGTGTTCTACACCAGCGGCCCCAAACCTCCGGGTCATGGACCGCTGCTGGTCCGTGACCCGGAGGTTTGGGGACCACTGTTCTACGCTACTGTACTGTGAATGAAGAAAGTATAATTGTGGAAAATGTTAAAAAAAAAAACATATACAATGACCTCTGACCTTTTCCTTGCAGAGGTCATAATGGCGTCCGCTCCTGTGTTGACTGTCTCCACACTGATGTAAGTTTAAAAAAAATTTTTTTTTTACCAATATTCATAGTCCGGGGTGGGCCACATGGTGGAGGAGGGGTTGATGCATATATGTGTATGTATATGTGTGTATGTGTATACACACATATATACATAAATGTGTACATATGTGTGTGTGTGTATGTATGTATATATATATATATGTATATATATACACATTCAGTATGTACATATATGCATATATATGTATATATATATATATGCATATACTGTATGTACATGTATGCATATATATGTATACATATATACACATATATGTACATATATGTATACAAATATACACATATATGCATATGTGTGTATATACAGTATATATATACACATATGTACATATATGTATAAATATACACATATACACATGTATGTATATATATATTTAAATATATTGTATTACTTGTATATGTTTTCTATATTTTGAGTCCACTGAATAAACGTACATGAACCTTTGCAGTCCCTCAGGTTGAACACACTTCTTCTGTTTCCGGTGCAGGTGATGCCAAGGCTGCGCGTCGGCATCGGTCGGCCGACGGGGAAAACGACGGTGGACCGTCACGTTCTAGGACGCTTCTCGTCGGAGGAGCGGAAGATCCTGGACTCTGTCCTGGTCCAGAGTGTGGACCTCATCCTGTCCCTGCTCTCCCCTCTGGAATCCCCAAAGAATTCCCAGCCTGGTCAATCCTCCTTCCCACCAGCAGGGGGCAAACGTGCAGCACAGAGCAGTCATAAAGACAAGCCTTTGGACTGTGTTACTGCTGCTCAGAGCTGACCTTTGACCCACCCAGGACAAACGGACCCCAGCTCTGTCCGGTCTTTAAATTATTTAAGAAATTTTAAAGAAGAAAAAAAGTTGAATCTCAAAAATAAAATCCTGACTTTCTTAGCAACTTTTTTTTTGTCATTTTAATCGGTATTTACAAATGCATTTATTCTACCGATCCTCAATATTTAAATTTTAGAGCGTTATATCTCAGGATGTAACAATACACTCAACTAACGATACGATACCTGATTTTTTTTTTTTCACACGATACAATTTTATCAAACAAAAAAGTTCTTCCCATGTTCTGTTTCCACACCTGAACGTCTGGGTTTAATAGTGGGTCACAACCAACGTTTTTAGGCGTATACCGCCACCTACTGTTCTATAGTGTGTAGTGTCGCGGTATGACCAGCGACTTTTTTGAGATAACGCCATCTACTCCTCACACCTTGTTCCGCGATTAATTTTTTATTTCAACTGATCAGAATTGTCACGCATTTGTATCGATTACTAACCGATTTACGTCCGTAGTTATATCTAAAAAAACTTCCGCAGTTGGACCTTGATTAGCTCAATTTCTTGAAGATGTTTTTTTAACGTCACGATTCCCGGAATTCTATAACGCAACGTTCGTATTTACCTCTTGTTTCAAGTACCGCCGGGGATACCTTGAACCGTACTTTGAGAACCACCACCTTGTATATATATTTTTTTTCTCCTTTTTTCCCCTTTAACTCTGCTGTCGCTGCCACTAGCCAATCAGCGACCTTGTTGCTGTTCCCCCTATCGGTTTCTCCTCATTATTGTCCCGCTAATTAGACTTTTGGTCAATTAGTCTGCTCAGATCTTTTTTCACTGAGTCAAGTGGTGCCAAGGGGTAGTAGGGAGGATCCGGGGGTGTGGATGTGGAGGGGGCCGACGAAAGAGGCTGAAACAGGCCTAAATGAAAAGTGTTGGTACAAAAGAAGCGAGTAGATGGCGATGGAGCGCAGAGGAGAAAGAAAAGCCGGCGAGAAACAAAAGGAGGCAAACTTTGTTTCGACGGGTTTGTTTGGAGCCTTCTGTCCTGCCAGAGGACACAAAGACCGTGGGTACACACTTGTGAACACAGGGAGGTGGGGGCGGTGGGGGGGGTTGACCACCCACCCCTCACCCACCCTCCCACTTTCTTTGCGCTGACCCCGAGGAGTCACTGTCCGCCTCCGTCAGCCCCACTTTCCCAGCACCTTCGTCGCTGGTCGACCTAAAGCAGCGGCTTCAATAACTTTTCTTCTGCTGAGGTCAAAGGTCAGCTCTTCAGGCTGGACAACCAGGACCCTGGATTTATTAAAGACTGATTGAATCGCCCACCACCTCCACCACCCGTGGGAGCTGCTCCCAGTAACGGTGTCCCGGTGTGGGGCTGACGCCACAGAAACGTTAGCCCGACTTCACACGCTGTAGTGACCAGTGAATTTTCTGATGTCATAATGTGCGAGTTTGGAGTCAAAAAGTTCTAAGACGAGGAACAAAGCAACTGGATTTTAGTCTGTAGTCGACCTCAAGTGAGCTGCGACTGCAGCTACTGGCTAAAATAAAATTTAAAAAAAAAAAGTTTTTTGTTTAATATAAATACTGTTAAATAAGAGTGTAAAAAAAAGTAAATCTGGATTTTTATTTTTTTTCTCATTTTTAAATGACTATTTTGGTTGAATTAGCAAAGTTAAAAAAAAAAAATTCAAGGACATTTTGTTTGTATTTGGTGTGTGGGCTGGAAGTGGTCCACAGGCCAGGAGTTTGGGACCGCTGCCTGGAACTTTTTTTTTTCCAGACCTCACAATCAATTAGATAAAAAATAAAAAATATAATATTTCAGTCCAACTCAAAGATTATTAATGTTTTCCTGAATTTTATTTAAAAAAACATTTCTTCTTCTTCTTCTAACTTGTCATTTTCCAACTGTTATTTTCTAAAATTCTTCTTCCATGGATTTCACTGGAGATGGAACTCGGAAAAAAAGCAACAAATCGAGTCGAAATTTGTTCAGTGTTGCACCGATCTGAACATGACAACATATGGTCACGTCATTTTTGCGCCACCTATGCTTTTTTTTTCTTTACCATTAAAACGTAATTTCGTTTTTTTTTTAATTTTCAAAAAATTGTTTTATCACAACTGACGAAGTATTTAAAAAAAAACTACGACACCGTATTTAATATATTTCAGTTAAGATAATTACGTTTGAGAAAATGAAAATATTGGAAATTAAAACATTTTTAATGTTTAAAGATTGGATTAAAAATCCGCAATTTACTGAGGGAGCGAAAGTAGAACCGCGATATAGCAACGTAAAACTTTTCACGTTATAATGTCAAAACTTATCACGAAATAACGTAAAACCGTATCACGTAATAACGTAAAACCTATCACGTTATAACGTCCAAACTTATCACGAAATAACGTAAAACCGTATCACGTAATTACGTAAAACTTATCACGTGATAACGTCCAAACGTATCATGTAATAACGTAAAACGTATCACGTAATAACGTAAAACTTATCACGAAATAACGTCAAACTTACCACGAAATAACGTAAAACTTATCTTATCACGAAATATCGTAAAATGTATCACGCAAATTTTTGTTTTTCTCAGTGTGACATTTTTTTTAACCAAATTCACCATCACTACATCGATGTTTCGACGAAGTTCTTCTGACTTCTCGATCTCGGTACAATTATAAAAAAAAAAACGAAAAACGAAAGAAAAAAATCTGGAGGAAATGAGATCATTGTGTCTTTAAGAGGTTTGTTCACTTGCAGCTGCTCTCTCTCTTTCTCTCTGTGTGTCTCTCTCCCCCTCTCTCTCTCTCCCTACTCCTCCCCTCTGGGCACAATGGCCATTTATCATCACTCCTGCTGCGCGCGTGAGTGCGCGCGCCAGGACCGGCATCTCCTCCCTCTCTCTCCTCCCTGCCTCCCTGCCTCCCTGCCTCTCTCTCCCTCCCTACCTCCCTCCCTGCCTCTCTCTCTCCCTCCCTCTCTCAGTGACACATTCTCCGACTCGCATTCCTGGAGGAGCCCCAGAAAAAGGCCTCCTGCTCGGGCCACAGGGAGAGAAGGAGCGGGAGCGAGACGGAGGAAACGGCGGCGTTGATGACGATGATGATGATGCTGATGATGCTCCTCGCATCCCCGAACATCCGGGGTGTGTATAGGAGGTGTGAGGAGATGGGGGACACACATGG
The DNA here is from genome assembly GCF_000523025.1 of Cynoglossus semilaevis. Classification (NCBI taxonomy): domain Eukaryota; kingdom Metazoa; phylum Chordata; class Actinopteri; order Pleuronectiformes; family Cynoglossidae; genus Cynoglossus; species Cynoglossus semilaevis. The sequence continues at coordinate 14,621,002 of NC_024328.1, forward strand.
CTGCGACCGCCTGACCGTCCTCCTCTTCCTCCTCTTCCTCCTCCTCCATCTGCCTCCTCCTCCTTCTCCTCCTCCTTCTCCTCCTCCTCCTCTTTTCCCTCCTGCCTCTGAACGAGTGTTGCGTTCACTGGTCTCTGCACTGGAACTACACGCACAGGAGCAGGTGATGCGCGATGATCCCCGAGACCTCCGGCGACATTTGCCTCGTTGTTTCCCGCAGGTTTGTGCCCGGAGGAGGTGAAGCGGTGCTGGGGTTGTGTGTGTGTTAGTGTGTAGTAGGGGAGCGTCCGGGTTCTG
>NC_024328.1:14621370-14625317 GCF_000523025.1 Cynoglossus semilaevis
TTTTTTTTTTTTTTTTTTGAGAAGCCAAGAAGCGATTTTTGGGGATATTACTGATCAATCAGACTGCGGCTGCGAACGGATCATCAGATGAGAGCGGCTGGAGGAGAAGCACAAACTCACCGGAAGTTATTGAAAAGCTTCGTTGGGCGCCTTCTTTTGTTTTTTTGATTTTTTAAATAATTTTTATTTTTATTGTTGTTTTTGCTGAGCTCTAGCGGCTGATTGTCCAAACGCAATTCTTGTGACATTTGAACGCAACGCCAAGAATTGTGCCTGGACATCTGTTGCTGGACGCTTCCTGTCGCCGCACTTTACTACGAATTCATCTTGAAAAAAAAAACGAGAAAAGAAAACGAGAAAAAAAAAACCATCAACTCTTCATGGCAGGTTGCTCGTTTCAGTTCATTCATTCATGTTATTTTCTGGTGTGTGTGTGTACCGGCCTCACATCACTTCATTTATTTATTAATTTTTTAATTTTTTTTAGTGTTTTTTTGTTGCCTTAAACGGAGAAGCAACGTGTTGATGGAGAAACTCCAGACTCTCCAAACCGATAACGAACTATATGTTCACGTGAGTGTGTGTGTGTGTGTGCTCACTTTTTGCTGCTCTCTGGGAAGCTTTATTGTCGCTCCACCGCTGAGCCTTTGTCGCCACCTTTTGTTGCCGTTTTTTTTTAGGGGGTGGATGGAGATTATCTAATTTGCATAGTTCTTCAGGAATGTATCATTTTAATTTTGTTTAACAAACCGTGACCATTTCCAAGCCCCCGACCCCCTCCCTTCTTTTTATCCCTCAGATAAAAAGCCATTACAAGCCCATAATGACGTGGATCCGTTTGTACCGGATCCGCTGTGGAATCGTGTGAATAATAATAATAATAATAATAATAATAATAAAGAAGCTTCACTGAAAGAAGGCAGAATTTTTTTCTTCTTCTCTGTTTCATGTTTCTCTTTTTTCCCTGTCATTTCTCATTGACATAATCGATGTGCGATTCATTTACATTTTTATTTTATTTTTTGTTCTCATCAAAAACAGTTCATCCAAAGGTTATTTATCTATCTATCTATCTACCTAACTAGCTATCTATCAAATATAAACATACACTTATTGCAGTTTTAATAATACGTTGTATTTTGAACACATTTTCCTTCTGTATATCCGTAAATATTGTTGTTTGTTTGTGTACGTTCGTTCAAATATATACTCTTTTTTTCAAATTTAAATTATATATATTTCAACTTTGACGCTCTTTTTTACAAATAATTACGTACATTAACACGTGTGTTACTTTACGAAATTATTTCATGCGTTAAAATCAATCCTACAAACTGAGAATATATAGAATATTTTGAGTTTATTACGTGATTAATGCTAAAAACAAAACAGTACGTTAGGTTAACAATTAAGAACGCGAACGCGGTTTTTACAATTAAAAATATTCCGTTTCATACTTTTTTAAAGTGTTTGACACTTGGAGGTTATTTGTTGTCATTTTTTATTTTATTAAAAGATACTTTTTAAAGAGTAATAAGTCTCCAACGGTACTGTAGCAGCAGGTGAAGCTAACTTTCAGCAGCACTCAGGGCCTCCCGCGCCTGGACCTGGGGTCTGTTTGATTTTCACACCCGAGCGTCACGGACGGCAGCGGCGATTCGGCGGCGGCTCAGCTTTAGACTAATTTGCTCGTGTAATCCACTTTCAGCGTGTTTTTCTTCCCATTGGTTCAGAGAACACGACTTTTCTGGATTAGATTGATTTGATGTATGTGCGCGTGCGCGCGCGCGCGAGGTTTTGTGTCAAGTTCACGCCACCGACCCAATTTTTGAGAGAACACCCCGAACGACTGAGCATGTCATTCGTTTCGTTGCACATATACATTTTAAATTGTGCCGTAAATGACGTAATGACGTACAGTCAAACATGGACCCCATGGACTGACGTCAAATGGTAAAATTTGTACAGATTTAAATTGTTTACAAGTATGAACTATATCCAGAATTAACGTTACAAAAATGTACGACATATTTTTGCCTGTTTGAATTAAATGTATTACGTGTAACTCGCTTGTTACGTGACGTAACTGGTGGTTCTGAGCAGTTCTAGGCGGTTTACAGTTGCCGCGAAAACCCGTCGTCAGTTGTTACAGTGTTTGCACGATAATTAACCGGTTAAAAAGTTTAAAAACACACGTTAAAAAGTTAACGAAAGTATTCTTTTATATTACAGTGTGTCGCGTACAAAAACGCGTATTTACATACCGTATAAATACCGTAAGTACCGTATAAATACATGAGTGCAAATGACATCATTCCGTCTACAGTTTCTGTAATATTACTTTACTTTATACTACGCCTGTATAAATATTTCCTGCGCATAAATATTTTTATAAATCGACTGAATTTTGCTCATAAAATTTAAGTTTTCCTTTCAACGAATCGAGTAGAATTTAAATTGTCGATGTGTAAAATTAAACAAAACAATTTCAGATGTGGCAACATTTTCATTTTAAATAAAAAAAATATAATATATAAATTAATTTATATTTTGTGTAATAAAAAAATAGTTTTCATTTCATATTTATCAGCAATGTTTCAAACAGAAAAATTAACTTCACAAATTAAACATAAATTAATTCATATAAACGTTATTTGTTCATATTTTTTAAGTTGATTTACACATTAAAAGACAATACAGAGATTCTACCCAAGTTCCCACGAGCAACTGAAGAACACAGTATCAAACTCCAGCTGTTGGGATATTTGTTTACAAACTAGAACAAGTAAAGATGGCAGCCTTTTTTTTGTAAGGCTGATTCCTGTAGTTTCTGTGCGACGTTCAGGGACACAGGGACAGTGTAGTGATTTTGTTATTTTTTGGGGGGGCAGGGGTCATCAACTAATTTGACCTTAACTGACCTTAAGTGTGAACATAAACAAACAGCCAGTCAAATAATTTTTTATCGACTTACACTTGTAGTAGAATCTTAACTATATTTTAAGCCACATTTGTCTGTGATTCAGACTCAGATTTGGATTTTGGGAAAATCCAAATCTGAATCAGTGGAAACGAAATCGATACGTGTTATCGAAGAGATACTTCTAAAAAAAAAACCACGACGTTTGGAGCGGGAATTGAACACTGAGCCCTCTGGAGTTTATTCACTCACTCCAGGTCACTTCAGGTGCGTCCGCCGCCGAGCGAGGAATTGATCGGCATCGACGGCGATATCGACGGCGATATCGACGACGTGGACACGTTGACGAAACAATTAGGAGGGGCAGTGTAATGATTACAGGGATGATTACGGTCACTAATGAGGCACAGGCTGATCACCGTTTTCCACTCAGCTTTCCAACCTGTGTCAAAGCAAAGGCCTACGGGCATATTTCTGCCCATCAAGACATTTTAAGCGGCCACTCCGAGACAAACCTGTATCTTTGATCTATGTTCACGCAATCAAATTTTTACCACTACTCATTAGCTATATGTGACATCGCCCCCTGGAGGGCTGTGCGCGTTCTTGGTTCTACCTCTACCAAATGTACAATCTTTTCCCTTGACTGTGATGAAATATATTTTTTTTAAAAAACTACAGTTTGATAGTATTTGTATAAATTTTTTTTATGATATTTGTGAGTTTAAAAGTTTGAACTTTGACCTTTAAACTTTGACTTTTGAGCTTTGAGTTTTTTCAAACCTGATTAATTCAGAGAATTTCCCTTTTTTTTTTAACAGTGAAATGGAGAAATGAATGCTGAAATATATTACAGAAGAATTATATTTACACTCTGCAGTGCCGATGTGGCCCAGGTTGAGCCTCAGGTTGAGACCCAGTTCAGGGTGTGTGCGAGCTTGTTGTCGAGGAAAGACCGTAGCCTCAGCGTTTCCTCTTCTGGGTTTGGCCTCCATGTTGGATGAGGAAGTGTCTCCCCCTTTTACCC
>NC_024328.1:14625354-14625731 GCF_000523025.1 Cynoglossus semilaevis
CACATAAAAACACCGCCTCCGCAGTCAAATGACCGGGACTGTGACGTCACGGTGACCAACAGTAAGACGGGCGTTGAGGACGAAGACGAAGATGAAGATGAAGGGAGGAGATGGAATGGGGAAGAAGGGGCAGTACGACTCCACACGCTAACGCACGCGCATGCTATGTTGTTAGCATCCCGGCTACATGCTAGAAGATATTGGTTGTTGGAAGCTACTTCCTCTGCAAAGATGTGACATTTTGGCAAATCTGTGTGTGTGTGTGTGACCTATAGCACTGCCCCCTCTTCATCTTCATCTTCATCAACGCATCCTGAAAAAATATCTCTGTCGCGTCGATCGTCGCTCATGTGTCCGTCACCGCTGTGCATTGCAGT
>NC_024328.1:14625752-14628447 GCF_000523025.1 Cynoglossus semilaevis
GGGGGGGGGGGGGGGGCCAGCCATGTTTGGCCTTCAAACACACACACACACACACACACACACACCACTGCGTCAGTGTTTCAGTCCCAGCTGCAGCTCTGACTTCATCGTCTTCTACCGGCCAATCACCTGCTTCGATTATTTTAAGCTACGCCGTCTGTCCGACGATGTTTCTGGCTCCTGTTGGGGAGGAGGGGAAGGGGGGGTTCAGGTGGTTCAGATGTTTCAGATCCAGACTCACCTGACGTTTCTCGCGCCTCTTTGTCATCCTGACGCTGATTAAAAAAACAAAAGATGGTCAAATCCGAACGCCGTTCGATTACCTTTTTTTATAGCACGCCTCCCTCCCTACCTCCCCCTCTACCCCCCCACCCCCCCCCCCCCACACACGGCCATACTACCCTCATCCGAACGCCGTTCGATTACCTTTTTTTATAGCACGCCTCCCTCCCTACCTCCCCCTCTACCCCCCCACCTCCCCCACCACAGACACGGCCATAATACCTTCAATAAAGAGCGCCGAGCTCGGCAGCTGGGGCTCCTCCGTCTCCGCTGCCAAATAATTTGCGGTGGGAAAAGGAATCGCTCATCAATCAGAAGTGTTGGGAAAGTGACCGCACCAAAGAGCGGAGGGTCAGCCGAGGTGACCGGGGCGTCACAGCGTCACAGCTTTCATCCCCCCGCTCCTCCTCGCCTCGTCCTCGTCCTCCTTCATGGCCGGTGGCCTTCGTAGCCCATATGACCAGTGTGGGGTCAACCTTGACCTCACCCTCATCTCCCATCAGCTCCTGGAAGAAAAAAAAAAAAGGGAAGGGGCGGGGGTAGGGAGGGTGAGGGAGGGTGAGGGGGGGTGACCCCTTACCCTCTCCTACTTGTGTCACATTCCCCCCGCCACATCCCCTTTGTCACTGTGTTGTCCCGGAGACCTGACTGCCACTAAGACCACCCTTCTATTGTGTGTGTGTGAGAGTGTGTGTGTGTCAGAGGTCAGACCAGAAGCTAAAACAACAGATAATCCCACAGGACAGTGGTCAGATCACGACACTTCAGAGACCATTCAGAGACACACACACTCACACACATACACACACACACACACACACAGACTTCAAAAAGACATGTATATACCCTCTAACCCAACCTAAACTGTTACAGGTCCAATATCTAATCTAAACTGACCCTAATTAAAATCCTAATCTAATCTAATCTCATCTAGTCTAGACTTTCCTAATCTAAAATGGTCCAAATAAATCAAACTGAATCTGGTCAGGTCTAGTCTAGTCTTGTCTTTCCTAATCCAGTTTTATCTAATCTAATCTAATCTAATCTAATATAATATAATATAATATAATCCCATCTAATCCCATCTAGTCTAGTCTTTCCTAATCTAACAGAACCCAATTGAATTTAATCTAGTCTTCTCTAGTCTCTAATCTAATCTAATCTAATCTAATATAATATAATATAATATAATCCCATCTAATCCCATCTAGTCTAGTCTTTCCTAATCTAACAGAGCCCAATTGAATTTAATCTAGTCTTCTCTAGTCTCTAATCTAATCTAATCTAATCTAATTATATCTGATCTAATCTAATCTAATCTAACTTTCTAACTTTCCTAATCTAAAACGATCCAAATAAATTGAACCAAATCTGATCTAATCTAGTCTTCTCTTGTCTTTCCTAATCCAGTCTAATCTAATCTAATCTAATCCCATTTAGTCTAGTCTTTCCTAATCTAACAGAATCCAATTGAATCTGCTCTGATCTAGTCTTATCTAGTCTCTAATCTAATCTAATCTGATCTGATCTGATCTGATCTTATCTGATCTGATCTAATCTAATCTAATCTAATCTAGTTTAGTCTAGTCTAGTCTAGTCTAATCTAATCTAATTTAATCTAATGTAATCTAATCTAATCTAACCTAATCCCATCTAGTCTAGTCTTTCCTAATCTAACAGAATCCAATTGAATCTAATCTAGTCTTCTCTAGTCTCTGATCTAATCTAATCTAATCTCATCTAATCTCATCTAGTCTAGACTTTCCTAATCTAAGACGATCCAAATGAATTGAACTGAATCTGGTCCAATCTAGTCTAGTCTTGTTTTTTCTAAACCAGTCTAATCTAATCTGATTTGATCTAATCCAATCTAATCTAATCCAGTCTAATCTAATCTGATCTGATTTCAATCTGTCTGTAGAGGGTGGTGTTAAACTACCTGCCACTTCATCGGGGCCACATGGAAAACCATATTAACAGGAAGTCAGTGTTACAGAGGGGAATGTGGGCGGGGCTTAGGATTTGTTCAGTCATTTTTCTTTACTGTTGAAAAAAACAACCAAAACAAAACAGCGTGTGATTCTACACCACACACACAAACTGATAACAGCAGGAAAAGGTCTGTTTTTCATGCGGTTGGAGGGGCCATGTGGGGGGTGAACCCTAGGTTGAGCCACAGGTGGTCCAAGACTTTGATTTTTAGTTTTCAAAACCGTCGATTCTCCAGTTCTCCTACGGTCGTCGCAGGTAACTCCGAGCACCTCGGCCCGGTCAGTCTGTCAGCTCAGGTCCGTCTCTGCCCCCCCCCCCTCCCCAGATTAGGTCAGCTGCAGGAATCGAACGCCCCGACTGTACCGAATAACTCTTTGTCTTCTCAAACTTTGGCCTGAAAAAAAAAAGACTCCCTAAACTT
>NC_024328.1:14629063-14645647 GCF_000523025.1 Cynoglossus semilaevis
CTCGGGGGGTGTGGTGGAATGGCTGGTGATGAAGTCGTCACAGTGGCGTCTGTGGGAGATGAGATGTGACATGTGACCATATAGGCCACATGCTGAGGTCACGTAGAAAATCTCACAAATTTTTTGGGGATTTTTTTTAGTCTAAAACAAAAAACAAAAAACAAACAAAAATTTTCATTCCGACCAGACTGAGGACGAACCGGTAATAAAACACGTAAAGATGTTAGAGACCTGTGACGTTTTCTAACCACTCTTGTTGATCAAACCGACTCTGAAATTTCTCTGTCGTGGCACTTGATGGCGCCAGACTCAAACTTAACGATATTCAAGATTTTCCACTAAATCTGACATAAATAATTCGAAATGTTCTCTTTTTTTGCATGAACTACTACTACATTGATCAAAATCTTTACTAGTTTCATGCAATGGTTCTAAAAATACGGGTCAAGCTCCGCAAATGGGCCTCATAACAAAAGGCAAAAACATTTATTTTTTTTGTTGCTTTTTTAAATTTATTTATTTGTGGAAACATTTCATTAATTTATATAATTTATAATTTAATTTTCTCTGAAACTGTAAATATGTCCAGCGCTACGTTTGGGAACCAGAGGTTTGATACTCCTTTAAATTTTTTTTATTTTTTATTTCCGTGTAGTGGCTTTTGACAAACTGATAAGTATTGGTTTCAAGTAATGAAAAAAAAAAAGATAGTTATCATAGTTGAGACCAGGCGTTCTCAAACCGTGCTACTTGGACTCCCTCTGGTGGTACGATTGGGAATCTGAATCCGTGTTTATGTATGTTTTCACTATAATGAAATGTGTCTTATGCTTCAAGTGAGTGTTGCTGTACTACGTCATTGTACCATGTGAGTTGTGGTTGATGGAAACGTGGTTTCGTAGATGGTAAATCCTTTATTTTTAAGAAACCGGAAATACGAACTGGCTTTAATGGTAATGACAATTATGACGCTGCTGTGAATTACAGATGTTGACCAATTACAGCCACGCTAACATTTTGTATCTTACTGTGTTTCTGGAGTTAACGAATGACGTGACAGTGGAGGGTGAAATAAATCATTTAACACAGACTTCTTTTAAATAAATAAAATTCAGTTTAATTCAAGTAAAAACAACATTAAATTAAAGTTGAAAAAACACAAAGCAAAGTAAAACACGTACAAAGTGAGATTTAACTCGTGAAATGAACTCTGCTTCGCCTTTCCGATGTATTCCAATAAAAAGACACTACTGCCACCTGCCGGAGAAAAATGTACAAATGCAAAAAAACAAAAAACAAACAGCGGCAGGTATTTTGATTTAGATGGAAAATTAGTAACAATAATGACGATAATGTAATGTGCGTACATTACATTAGTAGTTTAAAATTAATTTACAACATTAATTTTTAAAAAATCTATTAGTGTAAAAAACAGTTTGATTCTTTTAAAAACATTGTCGTAAACGAAGAGCCTGATTGGATCGTTTAATCAAACCAGCGTCAGTACGAGTTGGAAAAAAATGCGAACATGCACACTAAGTCCAACCAATTACGACCCAACACCACACCGCTCCAACCAATAGTACCCGGAAGCTCATAGTCTTTTAAAGATGGGGAAAAAAACTACAATCACTGTTTTATTATTATAACGTAGTTTTCAACATTTTTTATTCGGCTTCATGTCAACTTGAAGACCAGTTATTGAATAAAGCGTGCCGACAGGTAACCGCTCCGTGACTTCCGGTCCTTTAGCACATTAGCACCATTGACCTTCACAGCCGAACAGAAGCTAATAATACGCTTGTTTTAAAATTACATCACGACGTGAAAGTTTCGGACACAATTTCTAAAATGTATTTAAAAGGTTATACATTTCAGTTAAATATAATTTCTTTTTAATAAATAGATAATTTATATAAAAGTTTCAAGACTTATTTTTGTTCCCCCGTTTTCGAGGTTCAAACTGACGCCAAAGGCAACAGACCTCTTCGTGACGTTCACAGTAGTAGATTAACGACTTAAGGCAAGAAAAAAAAAATTTAATAATTTCACGTAACAGACAAACGTCCTGTTGATGTTTTTTTACACCGTCTTTAACTCTCTGCGAATTAAATTGACAGAGAGGTTTAGGGTTTAAGGTAGAGATCAGACCCTGAAGGACAGATTTTGTCCTCCCCCGGGGGATGGGGGTACTGTACGTCCACCTTGCGATAACATCAGGATTTAAGTCCATTTCATCTGCTCCTAAATACAAGTGCCGTAAATCAGACACCTGCGGCGCTACGATTGTCTTTGACCACTAGGTGGCAGAAGCTTGCTCAGCCAAGAAACATTCGTTGTCACAGAAAGACGTTGATTTTGGCAGACACGGCCTTACAGCCAGTGGTGGAGAAATACTCTCCAGGGACAGGGGTGTAGCTCATGTCGCCACCTACTGCCTGCACCACGTCGGCGTTGCCACAGCTGCCCAGCTGACAGAGCTGCGATCGGACACAGCGCTCGACGTGGCGTCTGGCCAGCGGCAGGAACGGAACGTAGGAGGTGATGAGCTTCTTCCGGATGACGCTGGACTGGAAGAAACCGTCTGGAAAGAGAGGAAGAGTTAAGTAGTACCACTGTACGAGTTGCTGCCCCCTAGTGACTGGAGGCTTGCTATCATTCAAGCGTTACAGCAGTAGTACACACGTGCCATATTACTATTATAGCCCCCCAGGTACCTCACCGCGTTCAACCAGGGGGTCCCGCCCCACTATTTGAGGAGTCCTAGCCTAAGCGAAGACAATGCAAAAATCCACTCACTGTTCCTGTGGTTGTAAACCATCTCTGCGATGACTTCCTGCAGGTCGTCCAACGTGATCTCCTCCCTGTCCCGTCCAGCCTGTCTGCTCTCTACCGCCACCTTGTTGATCGCCTCCTCTCCTGTGGTACTGCAGCAGCGAAGAAGGAGACGTTAAAGCCTGCGAGCGTTTATGTTCCTGATGCTCCTGAGCGATAGTCCGTCACTCACCTGATGAAGATGTAGATCGCCTTGCGGTAGTTGGTGCCGAACACAACGTGGGCCGGACCCAGAAATGGCTCCAGGACGTCGATGAGCCCCGAAGGCATCGTCTCCATCTCGTCGAAAATGAAAACGGAGCGAGCGCACTCCGTCAGGTTCCCCTGGACCCAGCCCTTCAGCTCCTCCTGCAGGCCCGCAGAAGTTTAGTCCTATATCGAATTTGTGTTCCGCTACAAAATGAGTCCCCGTCCCTTACTTTGCTTACTTTAAATCCATGTAAATCGACTCACCCTGTACTCGTGGACGAGCTGACGTGAAGGAAAATGCAACGTGGGGACAAACTGGTGGACGTACGGGCTGCTCATAGCCCAGCCGTACAAATGAGTTCCGAGCATTGAGCTAACCATCGTCTTTCCCGTCCCGGACGATCCATGGAAGGAGAGCACCAGGGGGCGCTCGGGGTTTTTATCCTGAAGGAACTTGGCAACCTCCTCGGACACGATGTCCTGGACCAGGTGTTGTCCGTAGACATTCCTGTAGAGGTCCCACTCCAAATCTGATCACGGAGATGTAAACACACACGTAAAAAATTACGCTTTTTCTCGGCCCGCTCTGACCCATGAAAACCGAATCTGACGTCACCGCTAAAAATCAACACCAGACATATTGACATGTACACACAAGTACGAATCTCTACACTTAATTCCGGTTCCCCAAAAAATATCGACGTAATACAAATGATCTTTGTAGCGTTGACAATGCCGTGTCTGGACTACGAATCGTTAGCGTACCAGTGTAGGAACGGTGACGCTAACATCAATGTGCAGTAAGTAAATGTGTAATTTTAAAATCGTCTGATGGAGAGCCATCGTGTTCGGGAAACATCCGGTTGTGTCTCCTACCTCTCAGGTTGGGTTTGAAGTCGCACTCGCAGCTGTCCGACAGAGAGCAGTAAATTTTCTGGAAAACTCCAAACACCTGGGAATAAAGAGTTAAAAACAACACACCCCGCAGGATCGACATGTTAGAAAGCGCTGGCCGACATTTGGGGAAAACAACAATCGCGGCTTCTCTCTGCAGATAGGAGAGAGAGACCGGTTGGACGTTTCATCATTTCCGGGGTGTGACGCAAGTAGGCGGAGTCACCGGTAAGAACTACATTTCCCAGAAAGCACCTAAACTTCAAACTGTCGATAATCGTTCCGTTACATCTTACTCGTAAAAATGCTTAACACAATTTAGTGTTTGAGGGAATTTTTAGTCGTTAAAATATCGGTTTCAGCTACAAAAATGGCGCTTATTCGTTGGTATTTTTTTTTTCAAATTTGTTTGACGTGTGGATTAAGGAAGTCATTCAGACCATTCGTAATAATTAACAATTAATTAAAGTTAAAACCACACCAGTATTTCTTTGCCATAAGTTATGTATTTAATATAGACACAATATCAACAAACTTAAAAAAAACTCATTTATAATACATAAAATACGGACATTAAATACGAAGTTGTTGTCGCTAAAATCCATCTGCGTATAAAAACACAGCATCTAGTGATATAAAAAAAACATTGACAAAAACAAACGTTAAAAATACCGAACTGAAAATCCATTCAACAGCAGTTCTACGTTAGTTTAAGGTATTTCTTATTACGTTTCCTTTTTACTTTACGTTAAATAGAACGTATAAAAATATAGTCAAACAACATATTTGTAAAACGTACAATATTAAAATGGTTATTCAATGATATTCTGATAAAATATCTAATATTTACGATGTGTAATGTCGATAATTATTATTCTCCGTTATTAGATGGTGCGTTTAAGTCAACTGTTATACGTTAGCATTCCCGCTTTCATTTAATTTTATCCAGTTTAAAATACAAATATATACAATACATTGCTTGATATAATTTGAATAGAAGCCACACCGAACCCATTGTCTGACATGTGACGCAATACGGAAACAATATACAAACATTAAAAACCGATTGTTAAAAAAAAAAAAAAACTGACAACAAATAATAATTTTGACGCAATGCGTATGTCCGAGCTATTACTGGGTTCTTAAACACAACACGTGAGGTCGCGAGATAAAGTAGCGTGAGTGACAGGTGCCTGTCATGGCGACTGCTAAAAAAAAAGTGGTTCAAAACGTTCAAAGGAAATGGACTAGCGATTGTTTGTTTTGAAACATAAACTTGCCGGACAACGTTCTCAAGACCGCAGAGCGTTACGAGGGAAACGTTTTTTGGTGAGTAAATTATTAGCGAAGTTAATAAACAATAAAGTAATAAAGAACGTTTAAGTAAGAAAGTAGCAGACGCTTCAAAGTTTGTTGCTAACTCCTGACTAAGTGACGTAATTAAAGTGTGGGTCGGTAAAGAGTGCGAAATTAATTAGTAGAAAATCCATTTTTAATTTTTTAATTTTTTTTTAAAGTTATAACAAGTGTTTCTGGTCTGGTTGGTGGTGAGCGAACAGCCATCCCTGCCGACCGGCAGCCATGTTTTTTCTTTTCCCGCCGCCACGTATGAGTTTCTTCTTCTTCTTCTATTTCTTTGTAGTTAAATGCCGAAAATATGTCATAAAAAACGTCCTAATTTAAGTCATGTATCAGCATGAAGAAAAAAGTGGAACAGTAGACTCGTTCCGCTCAGGGATCCGTGTGTTTGACGGGCGGCTCCAGTTTGTTGGACAGGGCTGTCAGGACCTGGTCGAACTTAGCGTATCTCAGAGCCTGGTTCTCTGTCGCCCCCCTGCTGCCCCAGAGGAGCCTCAGCTGGAAGTCCGTTAGGAAGAGCTCCATCGTTTCCGGCTGTTCCTGGAAATCTGCAAAAATCATTGTAGCTCCAGTGAATAGAGATACGTATGACCCGTGACTAAAGTTAACGTTTTGGTAACGTGAACCTAACACTTGTTCAATCATTATATGTAATTAATAAACAGTAAATATAACTTTTAATACATATATTTTTTTTCACCATCTTTAATTTTACTACCTGTATCTTTTACCTTGAAGTTTGGTCTCAGCATTGGATTGGTAGATGCCCCCCAGCTGGGCAATGGTCCTCGCTGCCCCAAGGTGAAACATGACCACGTCCACGTTGACCTCCATCACCTCCCACAGATCGGCGCCCTCACCCATCGCCACTTTCTTTTCCATTAGAAACAAGAGGGGGAGGACATGGGGAAAAGTGACGCCGGTTAACGGGCAGCTCTCTGTCGGAGGAGAACGCAATTGGATTAAAACACAAAATTCAAATGAATGAACAAAAAATATATATTTTTCCATCTTCCATAAATCAGTGATTCCTAAGTCGCACTAAATTTCCATGACCGCAGTACCTCCACAGGCCTCAAGGGGTTGCTGACAACCTTTTGAAGACCTAATAATATATATATATTGTTTAAATAATAAACAACAGAGTCATACAAAAATTATTTTTAAATGGTTAGCTAAATTTTTATACGCAGTGATGGTTAGCAGTAGAATGAGTAGTAGTAGAAGTAGTATTACAAGTACTAGTAGAGATCTAGTACGTCACCTCTTCCATTATCCAGGCGCTTCATAAATGGTCTCAGGGTCTTCTCGTAAAGAATAGCGCTCTCTGTGTGTCGCTGCCGTAATGCGACCCAGGTCTGCTCCAGCCGGGACACCTGGTGGACAAAAAAAAACAACAGGAAAGAAACGTTAGTCTTAAGTCTAAGTTTTTTTAATCCAATTTGGCTTCGTAAATACAATGTTTCTCAGCAAATAACGCAAAGTGTGTCTTAAAGTGAGGCGTCGTACCGACCTGCGGCAGCTCTAAGGCCCTCATGACGGCGGCGAAGCCGAACATGTTCCCCATGTTGCTCTTGAGTTCAGCGGCAATTAGGATCATTTTGTGAAACAGACAGGCCCGCTCCTCGTTTGTGCCTGTGCAGCCCAACAGGTCCACAGCCAACATGGTCGCCATGGTGTGAAACCTGCACTGGCACCGAGAGAGGCAGGAGAGGATTGACGCAACTTGGGTCGTAGGTCAAAAAAAAAAAAGTTGACTAAAGTGAAAATCTGTGACGTACCTCTCCAACAAGTCCCGCCTGAGCTGCTGGCCGTGTGGCAGCGTAAGAAGCTCCATTCCAGAACTGACTCCCATCATCTGCTCGACCTCGGGAGACACGTCCAAAATCCTAGCCACCTGCGAAACACATGCGCCGTCACCGTCAGGAAGTGGAAAGAGTTCCTTTCTTTACAGAAAACACTTATTTTTGACCCGATTTTTGACCTGGCGACGCTAGGCCCGATTTCACATTTCGTCTGGCGTCTTTTTTCATACAGTGTACAGGGGGGTAACGCGGGCCGATTATCTGTTGCTGAATCACCGTCGGATGGTCGGGAGAATTTCTGACATGTCCAAAATTTTTTATTGGCCGACACATTCTTTCGCACAGTGGATGGTCACCATGGCGAGGCGTCGGTGGCACGAAAATATGGAGGCGAGTTTGATAGAGCTGTGGCGCTGTCCACAATAAACGTAATAAACAATAAACGCGTCCACGTTTATTGAGCCATCTCCAACTCCAGATGCGCCAGCGCCTCTTCTTTTTCGAATTTTCAAGGCACAGTATCACAGCAATCACAACGGCAGCCTTCTTCTTTTTGATTAGCATGTTGCTAATAACCCGCGTCGGAGCTTTCAAATAAATCTTTATTGACAGCTGTCATTAGACAGGACAGTCAGCAGGGGGCGACGGGCCGTTTTCACCCGCACAGTGTGAGCTCTCTGGTTGTGTTCGATGATCGGACCGAGTACATAAATCGTGAGCTTTGTCCGAACATTGCTCGCACAGTGTTTGACGGTATCAACGACAGGATTTAAAAAAAAAAATATACAGTGTATGCCCGCCCTTAGGCCACTTAGGGACCTGACGTCTTGGTTGTGTAACCGGTCACAACCAACGTTTTTAGGCGCATAGCGCCACCTACTGCCCTGGAGGGGGTAGTGTCACGGTATGACCAGTGACTTTTTGCGATAACGCGGTCCAACTGATGCGTTACAGATGTGAATTGTGGGGTGTCTGTATCGATTTTGAACCGATTCACCTTGCAGTCAGCCTTGGTGATGTGCTGTGCCGCCACCTTGGGGTCGATTTCAGACAACAGCTCTTTAACCCTCCGTAGAATTGAGGCCTCCAGAGGCTTATTTCTCTCAGGCATCAGCTTTGACTGATACATCGTGGGGTTGAAAGACGTCATCTCCATGACGGGTGAGACATAGACGTTCGTGTCCTCCTCCCTCCTTCGTTGATCGGTACCCGTGAGTCCGTCCTCGGACTTCAGTCTTTCTGTGTAACTTTGGGGTTCGAGGTACAGCTCGGTGTAGCAGCCTCGATCTGCGTCGAGAGTGGGGGGGTCTTGGTCGACCAAAGGCCGGGATCTGCTGTTTACAGAGGGCGTCGGCGAGGGTGGAGATGGAGCCCTAGTGGCTGTCTGTGTGCTTCTTGACTCAGAGTCTGGAATTGGAAGTAAAGCAGAGATAGTAATTAAAAAAAAAATCGCAAATTAGCAGTATTACTTCACAGTACTAGCTACTGCAGCTTACTTGGAGTACCATTTGGAGAGCATGGAGTGGATTCTTCTGGACTCTGGACCTGAGTCTGGACCTTTTTCTCTTGGTTTCCATGCGCATCCTGGTGGTGTAGTGAGGAAGGACTGCAGAGAAACAAAACAAATCGGAGACGTTGAGATGATGTTTACGTTAAATCTCTGATTTGCAGATTGAAGTTTCACCTTCTCGGACGGACCCCTGCGATCTTCTCCTTTTCATCCCGTTGACACAACCGTGGACAGAAGGCCGTCTCCAGATAGCTGAGTGGCAGTGTCCTGTTGACCGGCTGGAGAATCTGGACCCCACTGTGTTTGGTCACGACCGCCCTACTGCCCACGTAGAAGTGGACGAGGGCTGGAATGGTGTCGAAGCCCTGGCCTTCCACCGCGTACTGGACCTGAGTGTACGTCTCGCCAGCCTGAATTGCTGTCTTTCTGATGAGGAAGTGAAGTGACCTTTGATCCCAGCGGCAGGTGAGGACAAAGTCCCCCGGACTGGACTGAGATTGTCTTACCAGGAAGTCACCTTGGCTCAACACGAGGGTCTCCGACACCTGTAGAGACATTTCAAAAGTCACATTTTGGCCAAATTGTGACGACTTTATCCAAAGATGATCCAGGGATGTGTCTGATACTAACTTTTCTGCGACATCCGATACGCCGATATTGTCCAAGTGCTTAATTTCTGATTCCGGTCGATCGATATTATCAGCTATCCCTACTAAATATGATGTAGTGTAAAAGCATTGTTTCCCAAAGACTGTGTCGCGGCCCTCAGGTGGGGTCGCAAGATTTTTATTTTTTTTTTTTGTTTCCCAGAAGTTTACGAATAACGTCTATTGACTTGGGTCGTGAAGATTTGTGACGGGTCCCCCAGAAAAAAAAAGCTTGGGAAACACTGGTGTAAAGTATTTAATGCTATTGTTAATACGAAACCAAGAACTAAGTCATGCGAAGATTTCTGCGACAACCATCCATCCATTTTCATCCGTTACCGGGTCGCGGGGGCAGCAGTCTCCACGACCGCCACCCAAATCAAACTGCACTGTACCAATGCCCCCCCGAACCTTCCTGCAGGTGGTGAGTCCACTGGAAGGTACCAACCGCCCTAACTGGGATTCGATCTTGCCCAGGAGGTGAACCCTGGGGTTCCACACCAATCACAGAGACGTTGCCTCTGGGCCAAAGCGCTACTAAAATATGGGTCCCCGAAAATCTTTTTTGGAAAACACTGGTATAAAGTATTCAAAGCTATTGCTAATACTGCGACTATGGTACCTTGAAAATCTGACTGAAAAATATGCAACCAAGAACTAAGTCATGCGAAGATTTCTGCGACAACTTTCTATTTATTGCCATTGTTTTTGCGTGTTTGTGTGTTTGCGTGTGTGTTGCCAACCTCCCAGGGGATGTGTCCGTGGTACCAGGCCTGGCTCCTCAGGTCTGTGCCGTTCAGCTTCAGCTCCTCCTCCACCTGCTTCACCTGCTCCTCCGTTGGCGGCTCCAACCAGAACTTCTCCTTGGAGAACTTGAAGGTCATCACAGGTGCAACACCGACGACACAAACGAGAAAAACAAAAAACACACTCGTTTTACATGCGTCCTTTGCTACGGTAGCTAACGGTTCGATTCCCGTCTCTTTCCTGTTGTTTGTCTCCTCTTGAGGGTGAATTTCAACAAACTAGAAAACTCCTCATCTCTGCTCTGTGTGAATATGTGCGTGAGTCAAAGAGGGCGGGGTGAGGGTGGAGTGGGGGGGGGTTGGCAGGGAGGAGCAGAGGATGGAGAGCTCCGCACCAGGGGAGGGAGGGGGGGCGACACACACACACACACACGAGACATTCACAGTGACGGACACTGCAAAAACTGAGGGGGGAAAAAAAAACAGATCAGACATGGCGGAAATCTCACCTTCACATACTCCCCACTGATGTCAGACTGCCTCCGGTGGCTGAAACACAAAATGACATCCACGTCACATGTCACGTAGCTTTAACGTCTCTAATATGAAAAGTTTTAAAAACATTGTGTGTAAAAAAAATTACATTTCTGGACCAAAATTTGAATCCGATGAATTGCAGAAAAGCTGCGGATTAGTTGCGATTGTTCTTCATCGTGATGGATTTATCCGATGGATGACATGACGTATTTTAGGCTCTGACATTTCTGCAAATTTTTAATTGATTGGACGGTGGAATTATTGGATATAGGTTTATTCTAAGACTGGTGGTTCTCAAACTGTGGTACGTGGTCCCTTAGTGGTACGCAGGGAAAATTCATATTTTCACATTTTACATTTTTTAATTGAATAAATCTGAAAAATGAATACTACATTTTGGCGGTACTCGGAGAGCTCCATGTTTTCTCAGGTGGTACGGAGTATAAAAAAGTTTCGGAACCACCGATCGAAGAGTTTTTTTTTTTTGGTGCGAGTTCTAGAGACTGAGAAACAAAAAGCTAAAATCCGAGCGGTGGAGAAAAACCGCCTTCTTTTTTTCTTATCTGGCCGACTGTTGTTTGTTGGCCCCCTGCTGGTGTACTGCTGTCATTGACCTCCAGTCGGTACACAGTCGACTATGTAGTGACGGTTTTCTCCCTGTTCCTGTTCCCCACGTCCTCTTGCTCAAGCAGCAGAGCGTTGCTCTGACTCCACCCGGCAACAGCTTGCAACACAACTGACGTCCCCCTGGGGGAGAGGGGGGTATTTCTACTCTTTGGTACAGACTGAAGAAAAGTGGCCTTTTTTTTTGGCTTCCAATCTCAATAAATATTTTTCCCACCAAGTCTGAAGGCCATGGGAGTCGCAAAACTTTGGAGGGGAAAGCTGAGGGGGAGGAGGGGGGGAGGATGAGAGTCCCCCCCTCCTCCCCTCCCTTCTGACAGCTAGTTATGTGCCGTGCCAGTGAAGAATCTGCTCTTACTCAACCGAAGAGCAACATCAGGGGGAAAAGTCACTGGGTTCCCAAACAAACACTTTGGACATTTGGTTCTCAAACATCTGACCCCGGACCCGGTTTCAGGCCGTGGGTCACTTGTGACAGGGTCGCTGAGAGAAAAAATTTAAAAAAAATGTAAATGACATATATTTATGTCGTTCTACTGCAAATCTTTTGAAAAAAAATGGTGAAAATCAAATAAGGAATTAATAGAATATAAATAGATATAAAATGTTTTCTTTTTAATATATGTATACTATAATAATAAATGTTAAATTAATATTAATTATATAAAACTATATTTATAGTAAATATATTAATATTTTTTACATTATTTATTATTTTCGAAAATATTTATTAAAATCAATTTTATTTAATAGTCTTGTTTTCACCCAGGTTAAATATACGGCAGGTCCATATATTCAATCCATATATATGTCGTGCCATATACAACCCGATAGAACACCTTTGGGATGAATTAGAGCGGAGACTGAGAGCCAGGCCTTCTCGACCAACATCAGTGTGTGACCTCACCAATGCGCTTTTGGAAGAATGGTCAAAAATTCCTATAAACACTCTCCTCAACCTTGTGGACAGTCTTCCCAGAAGAGTTGAAGCTGTAATAGCTGCAAAAGGTGGACCGACATCATATTGAACTCTGGGTTAGGAATGGGATGGCACTTCAGTTCATAGTATGAGTCAAGGCAGGTGAGCGAATACTTTTGGTCATATAGTGTATGTTGCTAATATATTGACCTGCCCCCCCCACACTCCCTCTCCCCTCCCGCCCGGCTCGATATGGTCTTCTGTTTCTTCTTGTACCGCACGCACGTTCACTACGATTGGACCTCTGTTTACATGTCCCGCCCACTAGTCGACAAACTTAGCTCTCATTGGCTCTCGCCCTCTTCAGGTAACACAACCAAATCAGCGCTGGCGCCCGGCGGGAAATTTTTTTGTTTAGTTTTTGTTGGTTGACTAGCGCGTCAATTCAACGTCATTATCGTCATCATTCAGGCTCACATAACTTCCTGTTTATTTTTTTTTGACGTTTGTTGACAAAGACAAAAAAAAAACAAACACGCAACCTACCTGTCGTCACGCATCACTTCCTGCGCAGGGATGGCTGTTTCCTTTGCACTTGTGACGTCTTGCTGCTTTCCCTCTTTTTTCAAGTCGGTCGGTCCGACGACCGGCTCCATCGGGACGTACACGTCCTGACTGGGTGCAACCTGGCGGCCCGTGGTCGCCATGTTTGGCCACCTGCTCTGTAAAGTCTCCCCCCTCCTCTCTGGGACGGCGTTCCTCGGTGAACGGTTCCAGCAGCCCTTGGGCACCGGGGTCAGTGGTGGGGGCCGTCTGAGCGCCGGAGATGCCGGTGCAGACTTGGGCAGCAGCTGGTCGAGACTGGCGGAACTCAGGCTTAAGAGGACGCTGAGCAGGGGGGAGTCAGTGACACGATCCCCCGCCTCCCACTGGCTCTGCCCCTCACTCGCCTCCTCCCTCTCCCCCTCCTCCCTCTTACTGGTCCTCCTCGTCTTCCTCAGCCCCCTGCAGCTTTTACGCCTGTCACCGCGGGGCTCGGTCCCTACGTGGGAGTAAATGTCACCGGAGCGGCCGCGGTTCGAGGCGTACCCGGCTAACGAGGCGCTGCCGCCGCCACAGCACTCCTCGCGCTGCTTCGCTTCTTTGAGGCAGTCCTTGGATGATGAGAGGTTGGTGAGGCTTCCGAACCACTTGAAACCTAGAGAGTTGGCAGTTAAAAAAAAAAACATAAATCACATCTGTTTTTCAGTGATTAGATCCGATAGCGATTACTTGTTTCGTTTTCTACAAGGAAGTGTCGGCAATTTTTAAAACAAAAGTTGCTAGTTGAAATCCCAAGGACTTGTTATTATATATAATTGTCGGAAAAAAAATCTAACTGTGAGACAGGAGCTGCTCTTTACTGCCCCCGGGGGAGTGGGGGAATGTTTGGTCCTAAACTCAACACTCAATTTTTTTTTTTTCCTCAGGACTTGACTTCCTCCTCAGCAGCTGCTCGGCCTCAGTCTGTTTCTCATTAAATATATCACGCACTTTGACAAACCGCTTTGATCTTTCAGACATGTTCGAGTCCGCGTTCAGACTCACGTGCCAGAGCGGAGCCGCTTTTGAACCCGAGGACTAGTGAAGTACTTCGGAAACAGCAACACAGTGATTTTTTTTTTTTTACGGACTAGGTCAATGACAACTAGTTTGACAGAGGGCAGAGGGCTGCAGCCAATCACAGCTGTCATAGGATGAGGGCGTGGTTACAGCCTGGATATATTAGCTAGCATAGAGACAACCAACCATTCACACTCGCGTTCACACCAACGGTCAATTTAGAGTCGACAATTGACCTCATCCTGCCATTCAGAAAACACGTTTTATTAGCGATGTCCGAACGTTTAGTCGATATCCGATACGCCGATATCGTCAAATCACTCAATTAACCTCATCCTGCCATTAAGAAAACACGTTTTGTTAGCGGTGTCCGAACTTTTTGCCGAAGTCCGATACGCCGATATCGTCAAATCACTCAATTACCCTCACCCTGCCATTAAGAAAACACGTTTTGTTATCGGTGTCCGAACTTTTTGCCGAAGTCCGATACGCCGATATCGTCAAATCACTCAATTACCCTCACCCTGCCATTAAGAAAACACATTTTGTTAGAGATGTCCGAACTTTTTGCCGAAATCCGATATGCCGATATCGTCAAATCACTCAATTACCCTCATCCTGCCATTAAGAAAACACGTTTTGTTATCGGTGTCCGAACTTTTTGCCGAAGTCCGATACGCCGATATCGTCAAATCACTCAATTACCCTCACCCTGCCATTAAGAAAACACATTTTGTTAGAGATGTCCGAACTTTTTGCCGATATCATCAAAATACTTGATTTCCGATTCCGATATATCGACCGATACCGACATATGCATTTGCCCCAAAGACTGAGGTACCCTGCAAGCGATTCTGGCGTATTTTCAGATATCGGATTTTGATTATCAAAGGAAAATCCGATAACGATCGTTACCAACATCACATAATCATGCTAATATCGGGCCGATAATATCTATATTTTAATACAGAAAGTTGAAAGTCTGAATCTTCATGGCATTTACCACATCTTCCACCGGGTGGCCCCTCAGTACCGACCAGGTGTGGAGACGAACGAGCCAAACATCACGCTACTGTTAATGATCTGTGATGCGTTCACTGTCCCGAGTGTCAGTGGAGGGTTCTGTTCTCTCTCAGACCGCAGGGGGAGAAACAGAGTCGGCCGTTGTCTCTCTTGCGAGACACTCACTGTCCCTCTGTTCCCTCTGTTCTCACTCGTCCAATGAGATGACACAATGACACGTCTGTCCCGCCTTCACAAAGAACTGTAAAAAACGCACACACTGAGTTGGCCGGTGGACAACCAAACGCCAACACACACCATCGCCGTCCAAACATCGTGTTCTTTAAATAAGAAGAACCAGTGTCTGCTCTCCGACTTATCGGTACTTTCTCCCTGGTACCGATTTTTTTAACCGAGTTCTGTAACCTCCGAATAATTAAATATAATGTATGCAAAAATATTTGGGGCAGGGTGGTTTGTACTCTTTGTCTTACAGCACCGGTCCCCAACCTCTGGTCCGGGAACTGGTGCTGGTCCGTAGGTCATTTGGTACCAGGATTTAATGGCAGAAATGCATGATTGCCACCTGCTGGGCGTTTTCTCGAGAGGTACATTTTTTACACTTACAGAATTTACAGTAGACCCTGAACCTGTGTAGTGGCAACGATCTGGCGATACGTATCACGATACAGAGGCAACAATACGATATATTGCGATTTTAATTGTTTATTTATTTATTTTTAAACAAATGACAAAAAATAGTATTGTTTGACTCAACGTTAAAAAACAAAATTGCGAAAAATACGCAATCCGCGTATAATCGACTAGTGGTCGTAGGTTTGAATGCCAAAAAAAAACAAAACAACAACAAAATATTGCGATACTTCAATGTATTAATACTTCCCTACGCCATCGATCCTGGTCAACCCGTACGTAACAACCAATCACACGGTGCGTAGGCTCAATGGACACGTCTGACTCCAACGTTATGTGGTCATTCAAAATTACTCAGTGGAATTTTTTTTTTTTTGTTATTTCACACTCCATGTGACTCAGTTTCAGCATCATTCGAGTTCATTTGAAATTAAACAGAAGAGTTTCGCAAGCGTCGAGCGGGTTAAAAAAAAAAAAGAGTAGATTTGACCGTGTTGCAAAAATGTCAGTGTTCCTTTAAAACACCAACCCCATAAGATGGAGTACCAAAAAAATCTAGTAATTATTTTTAAGAAAATTTAAAAAAAAATTCCATCAAACAATACACGTCCATGACATTAAATTGCCCACAAGAGCAACAGGGGAATTCGGAACTCACCCAGTTTCTTTTTGTTCATGGTAGAGATTCACACGGTCAACTTTCTCTGTACGTTGAATTTAAAGTTGTCCGCGCCGTTTGCGAACGCACCTCATGCTCTTAACTCGGTTGATGTGCCTTCTGTCCGCACACAGGAAGTGCTGCCTGTCATGTCATCACACAGAGGGGAGTTAATGAAACGATGTGACTCGAAATAACAGTTCTCCAATCGGGGGGGTGGAAACATGCAGAGAAACGTAAGAAAAAAAAAGTAAAAATACAAGTATTTAAATTTTATTAAAATTTGTTTCAAGTTTTGAGTGGAAATTAAGTCAAATATTAGTTTATTTTTAATATTTTGATTTTTTTTAAATGTATTTTTTTCACTTAAATTTCGAATACAAAATGAAGAATTTACATTTTTTAATATATATATATATATAATATATAAATATATTTTTTTATATTAATAATCTCATATGTCCAATATTTAACATTTGGCCAGCAAGAAAAACACAATTTTTTACTTCCTGTTTCACTTCTTCTAAATGATAGGTGGAACTCTCTGCCCAAAACTTTGGGCAACTTAAATAAAACGAGTAAAAAGAAAATAAGAAGTCAAAC
>NC_024328.1:14645785-14649360 GCF_000523025.1 Cynoglossus semilaevis
TGGCCCCAACCCCCCCCCCCCCCATGACCCTGATAAGGCGATAGAAGATGAATGAATGATTAGATGAATGATGAATGAAAGTTGTCGTTCGATTCTCACCCTACTATTACTGGCTTCGACCAGCAGGTGGCAGCACATACCTTTAATCAGCGTAGATTTGTGACTCAACGTGCAGAAAAATGTTAAATCAACATATATAAATGATTTAATAAACGTGTTACATAAAATATAATTTACATATACATGAACACATATATGTATTGTCTTAACATATATATTTTATAGCTATAATAACATGTATAAATTACATATATATATAAATATCTACATTTGTTATATGTATAATATATATTTTTATAATACCTATATACATATACATAAATATATATTTATATACGTACACATATACTATATATAGTCGAATGTCTTTGCGCACGTCTGCATGCACGATATGAAAGAAAGAGAGAGAGAGACTGCATTGTCGTCGTCGTATAACCTTGAACGCTCACGAAGCTGCGGGGAACTCTGAGCAGCTCATCAAATATTTACAGCGCCATCTAATTCAGGAGATTGTGTGTCGGTTCCGTCCTTAAGCCTGAGGGCTGTCTGCTACAAGTCTGCAGCCGGGAGGGAATCTGTCGTGGGTTTAGTCGAAGATCGACATGGGGGGGAGAAAAAAAAAAACCCATTTCATCGCAACAAGTTCCTACACGCGCTGCATCGACATCGGTCCCGGAAAAGGGACTCCCATGTAGTTCCAGTTCTCCTGTCTGTCCTGGGTGAATTTCGAATATTATCCTGTTTAGTTGAAGGCAACGCCGATATACCGGCAGGAATTGAAGAAAAATCTCGTTTAGCTATTATCTTTTTCTTTGTGTTTTTATAGCCGTCTGCTGCCACCTAGCTGAAGAGTATTGAATTTGTTTCTGCCTTTCGTGCGTTGATGAGCAAAGCAAAAATGATACGCAATGGATAAATAATAAGTTTCCCATGGCGCGCTAGTGGGCCACAGGACAGAGGTTGGGGATCACTGTCCTGAGGTGAAATACAAATATTTATATTAAATAGTTACAAATAAAAAAAACACGCTTTCTATTGTAATGCTCTCAGTTCTATTTCTCATTTGTGGCACGCCTGTGATGCTAACGCTAATGCTAATGCAAAAAAATTATTTCGCGGTTCATCTTTCGCGGATTCACGACTTCGCTTCGTTTTTGAAACTATGTATAAAATCTACTGTATCCTGTATTTGGATCTGCGAGAGATGTCACAGGAATGGGATGACGATATGGTTCGATCGGTCCAATTTTGCGACAAAAATCGACGACGTCGTGACTGCCTACAAGCTACCGTTCAACTGGAAAAAGAAGCAGCGAAAGCAACGATCGCGATGTTCAAAGAGCCAGTTCCTGCTAATAGTACTACGGATACAGCTTCGTAAACCGTGGAAGAGGTGCCCCAAGAAATGGCACCACCCTCTGGAGAGACGTAAAATCAATCATCGGCTGCGCCGTAAAAGCCATCGTCACCTTCATCGTCATCATTTTACTGCGCACTAAATATGGTGTCACGACTTTGCGGAAATTCAGATCTCGCGGCAGGGCCTTGGAACCGATCTACCGCCATAAACGGGGGGGTTATGTAACATTCGAGGCAATTTGTCAACTGATAAATTAGCAGCGCCCAATCCCGAATGTGGATTTTATGCAGTCGTATTATTTGAAGATTTTTTTATTATTATTATTTTTTAATTATTTTTA
Organism: Cynoglossus semilaevis; assembly: GCF_000523025.1. Taxonomy (NCBI): domain Eukaryota; kingdom Metazoa; phylum Chordata; class Actinopteri; order Pleuronectiformes; family Cynoglossidae; genus Cynoglossus; species Cynoglossus semilaevis. Next base: position 14,647,546 of record NC_024328.1, read on the forward strand.
CTGTTATTTTTGAGCTAGGGGGCCACTCCATTGCCTCGGTGGGGGGGGGCGGGGTGGTGAACGGATGGGGGAGCATGGACCATATGTGCACATTTCTCACCTTAATGTAAGAAGAATGTGTGGAGTTGCTGTGCAAATTTGTATGACGCAAATATAGAGGTGTCGTCTCTGGGTCCACATTCTGCAGTTTACAGAAGGCGTTTGTGATGTGAGAGAAATATTTAAGCTAGATTGATCAAAGAATGTAATATACGTATATATATGTATATATGTGTGTATATGTTAGAGGTGAATTTTTGAGCCCATTACGATTTTGACTTCCCAATACAGACTTTTCTGATATTCTGATTCTGATATTCTGATATTTTTTTCAATTGATATGTATATTTTCAAAATATGTGTATATTTGTATACATGTATATACATATATGTGTATGTATATATCTATATTTTTACATGCATACATATATACACATATATGTGTATATGTGTATGTATATATGTGTATATGTGTATACATGTGTATATATGTATATATGTATACATATGTGTATAAATGTATATATGTGTATATGTATGTGTATATATGTATATATGTGTATACATATACATATATATGTGTGTATATGTGTATATATGTATATATATATGTATATTTATACATATACATATATGTAGGGATTTGTATGTGTGATATGTGTGTGTGTATAATCATGGAGTACTTCTCCAGACTGGGTTTGCGTCAATAGTGCATAGAGACTAAAACTTGATGTCTGTCACCAGGATCGGTACCAGATCTGTTCTTCAGGTACATCTTCTGTGGAAGGGTCTTACAGCGAGTCTGTTTGTCCATCTGTTCTTGTTGGCAGACGTCATTCGTTTTTAATCTGGATTAAGTCTGCCGATCTGTCACAAAACCAAAACTAGCCTGCAGAGTGCGAGAGAAAAACAAAACAAAAAACGTAAATACACATAATCAGTACTTCATAGGAAAATTCCATTTCATTTATATCTTAGATTTATGCAAATATCCTGTATCAGACAGTATCAAAATACTAATCAATACATTGAAATCAAAACACATGACCTGCAGTATATATTAAATATAAATGTATATATATATATATATATATATATATTAAAAAATGGATGAAGTTAAAGTTGTCCTAGCGCTGAAGACACAATGTACCACTTTGCTGCGAGAAAAAAAAACCAAAACAACTCACAATCTCATGTTGGCTGTGAATTTTCACACCGATCTCATTGTTCCTGTTCTTGTATGTAAATGAGCTTCACATCGCAGCGCACGGTGAAAAATAGTTAGCGGATGATCATTTGTGCGGCGGGAGTTTTTCCTGCTTCTGTAAACAAAATAGTCCTAATAATATATTGATATATAATGATGTAAATATTATTTATATATATATATATATATACATATATATATATATATATATTATCACCATGCTTGTCCCTGAACACATTTCCGAATATATATTTTTATTTACTTTGGTTTTTATAAACGGGACAAAGACGATAGCTAGTTAAGGAATATGTTCGCCCACTTCACAAGATCAACCGATCTATCTACTGTATCGTAGAATTAACCTAAACTTCACCGAGGTCCCAGTCCAGTTTTACTAACAGTTCTAATGTAAGTCGATGGTTTTCACCTCAAAAAATATCGGCACCGCTGCCTTCCTCATGAATCCGTCAACCGAGCAAAGCGTCTTGTCATTAGACGATCTTGGGTATTTGCTTTTTTTGCAGTAGCATTAGCTGCGCACATGCGCTGCTGACTCCTACGCCCCCCCC
>NC_024328.1:14649394-14659658 GCF_000523025.1 Cynoglossus semilaevis
CCGGCTGCCAGTCGGTGTCGACCTTCTCCGCAGTGAGTTGCCGATCGGATACGCTACCGAACCGGACTTAGTTTTGAATGGGGACAGGGGCGCAGAAAAGGAGTTAACAGAGTGCCGGGGGACCTCCATCCTCTTCTCCTTCTACTGCTCCTGCTCCCGGGGTGACGGAGGAGCAGTCGGCGGTGGAGGTAAGTGGAGTACCGCTGTCTCTCACGGCTCTACAAACTTCGGCTCAGCGTAAGAACCGTTCGCCGGTTGTTTCAGACCGGTGTTTGTTTCCGACTATTTTCGCCGATTTTAACAACTTTAACGTCGAGTTTGAACCGTGGAATTGAACACTAAACTACCCCGTGAGTCTCGGTGACGGCGTCAGTGCACCTGTTACGTAGACGTTAATCAGAATAATAATCATAATCACAATAATTACGGGTCAATAGCTGTGGAAAAAAAGGGATTTAAATCGGGTTCGTATCGCAATTAATTGTCAAAAATGAACATTCCTAAACTTAAAAACCTTTACTTCTATCGTGGGAACAGTCGACTCTACTTCTTAAAGTGAGTATCTTTACTTTATATCAGGGATTCTCACATATATACACGTATATACATATACACATATATACACATATATACCCATATACATATATACATACATATATACACATATACGCATATATACATATATACACATATATACAGTACATATATACATATATTTATACATATATACACATATATAAACATACTATATATTTACATATATACATTTATACACATACTGTATATACCATATACATATATACATACATATATACATATACACACATATACACATATATACATATATATATACACATGTATGTATATGTACGGTAATTCCCACCGGCCGACCAGTCCTTGGTACAAAAAAAGGGGTTGCGGACCGCTTAATATCCTATATCCTGACCACAAACTAGCATCGCTAGCTTGTCAGCAAGGAAATATATATTTTTAGTGGAATTTTTTTACGAAAAAAATTTTTTAAGACTTTTTTACATCTTTGTCCTTTTTGTATAATTAACAGATGTGTCCTATTTTTGGAAACAATTGCGATTTTTTTTTGTTTACCTTGATGATCTGTGACATCACATGACATCACCAGCATCTATCATTTTACGCAAAGTTTCTCTAATTATATTGAATTAAATAGCAACGTAAATATAAACCAACAAATTAATAAATAAGAAAAAAATCAGAGGGAAAGGATGGAAACTTGAAGTGACAACTGCTCGGTGCCGTCGCATCTCTCTTTCCCACCTGTGGTTGAAACCGTTAGACGGTTCTCAGTTTCTGTCGGAATGTAAATAGAAACAGTAACTGGAGGAGCGCAGTAGCCAGGACAACCGTGTCGAGGAGGATGTGGCGCGGGGTGGGGGGTTACAGTACGTGTCTAACACGACGTCTTCGGTTTTGTTGAAAACCATACCTTCTTTTTGCTTTGTTTCTTGTTTTTAAACCACCGTGCTAGCTGCTGCGGTTACCGCGGCTAATTCGTGTTTGCTCGAGTCTGGCTCCTTTGCGATTTAATTTTGTTGTTTTTGTTAAATAAAAATTTTTTTTGCTTAAAAAATGTTGTATTTTGAAACAAATTTGTTAGCTTCGCAACAAGGTAAAAAAAAAAAAAAAATCTTTTCCGCACATGAGCCGCTCTTAGCTCGTATGCTAACGGTGCTGCTCAGCCAATTTATTGGCCTAAATGACATGATTGGACGAATAACACGTAAAATATAATAATAATAAAAAAAACTGTCTATCGTAAAACCCTGTCAGTAATTTTTTTTCACCGTTTTTCGTCTTTGTCATCACACCGTAAAAAAAAATTACTCTTGGCGCTCGTGTAATAACTTAACGGCTAATAATTGCGATTATACGTCAGAATGACTTTTCGTCGTTAGCAATATTTTTCCCATATTTTTATGAGTACGGGACATTTTTTCTCGCACGTTTTCTCCGCAGTAGAAAAAGTAAGAAAAACTGTTGAGCCGTACACGTACTAACATCAGTCGACGTGGATATATATTTATATATATTTGTGTACATATACTGTGGGTATGAAGTCATAAAAACAAACAAGGTTGTTTTTATGTTCCCTATTTTTATCCCCCTGCTGGGAGCTGACAGGATTGGAGAGAGCATCATTTGAAGTCGGGTCTGAACATAACCCCCCTCGCACCCCTTCGCCCATAAAACTTCCCTGCAGGGAAAATGACCCAAATAAAGATCCCTCCCAAGGAGGCAGGGGAGGAGGTACTTGGTATACAGAGTATACGGTTTGTACTAGTGAATGTATTTCTCGATAACACTGCGTTACAGTAAATGGAGAGGTCGCTAAATGAACAACTTTGGTTTCTTCTTCTATGAGAACAAGGAGAAACACTCGTGGGAAAGTTCTTGAAAATCCGAACAAGGAAAAAAAAAATCGTCAAACTCCCTCTGTGCCCTTGAGCTCTAGAATCGTTCCTGTTTTTTTTTTTTTTTTGGGTGGCTCTTACTCATCCATCCATGCATTACTTTTTATGTAAGTAACTTACTTTGGCACCCCCTAGGGGAAGGGAGGCTCACACTTGCAGAAACCAGATAGAAAATTAAGTAAATTTGTCGTCAGATAGAAATTTTCCTCATACGTTGAGATTTTTGTAAATATATTTTTTTTATATTAAATTTGAAGAATGAAGTACAAGTCGTTATTTCGCGGTTCATCATTTGCAGATTCACGACTTTGCCGGTTTTTGAAAACTGTTTACATAAAATATACTGGATCTCAGATTTGGATCCGGGAGAGATGTCACAGGAATGGAATGACAATACGGTTCGATCGGTCCAATTTTGTGACAAAATCAACGACGTCGTGACTGCCTACAAGCTAGTCTTTGACTGAAAAAAAAGCAGCGTAAGCAACTGCCGATCGCAGTGTTTTTGCAGCCTCGCCAAAAAAACGGATACACCTTCAGAAGCCGTGGAAGAGGTGTCCCGAGAAATGGCACCACCCTGTGGAGAGACGTAAAAGTAAAAGTCATCATCACCTTCCTCGTCATCATTTTACTGCGCATAAATACGGCTTCACGACTTTGCGGAAATTCAGTTCTCGCGTCAGGGTCTTGGAACCGATCTACCGCGATAGACGAGGGACAGCAGTACTGCAGTTAAAACCATATGCCATATACCGTATACCTCTTAGAGATGAAGCTAAAGAAATGTATTCACGTTTTAGGAAATCTGAACATTTTTCTACGTTTGTTAGGAGGAAGAAAACAAAAAAAGAAGTCTGTGTATTTTCACCTTTTTCAGCGCTACACGCTGAGCTCACCATCTGCCAGTGCAGCGTTCCTGTCAAAATGTAACTGCGATATTCTTAATCATCGCAGTTCAATCACCTTCTCCTCACACACACGAGGCCACATGGGCGTTTTTTTTTACTGCACCAGGAGACACAGAGACGAGGACGCCGCTGCTCTCGTCCCCGACGTCCTCGTGAGAGTCATGTATTTTTTCATCTTATTTTTGGGCTCGAACTGACGGGTGAACTTTTCGCTTTGCGGTCAGGTGACCCCCGTGTGGCTGTCGTGGTTCTGGTACAGAGGTCTTGTTAGCGTTCTTGTTAGCGTCGGTTAAAACAGTGTGTGAGAATTTCGTACGATATAGAGAGTATATCTCCACAGTCGGAAATCTCGGCAGTCCCGTTGAAGCCGCAGTGAGAAGCCGCACCGCATGATACTTTACAACAAGGGTGTCAAACATAAGGCCCGCGGGCCAAAACTGGCCCACTTGGGGGTGCCAATCTGGCCTGCTTGATGATTTTTTTTTAAAGTAAAAAAAACACAAACAAACTCTCCATGTTCGTGACGTTTGGTAAAATTATATTTCATTTAATATGAATATTTTGTGATATATATTTCAACTTCTTTGCATAGAAACTAAGGGTAATCTGCCATCTGCTGGCTAGTTTTAAAACTGCATTTTGCATAGTAAAAATCAATTAGAGTAATTAGGGTCTGTAATCAGGAAATACTGTCGAGTGTTTCATGACAAGAAATACGTCCTCGGAACGCCTAACCTAAGGGGCTGTCAAACATAAGGCTGGCGGTCCAAAACGTGGCCCAAGTGGTGTTCCAATTTTGGACTGACTGTCTCCTGATTTATTTTTTTCTACCCCCAGTGAAACTGACCAACAGCAGAGGGACCTGTCACTCCATGAGGAGGTGTACCACCGGAGGACCACGACCCCCCTCCGCTACCAGTCCCGTCCTATGACCCCCTCTCCTCCACAATCGGACATGGTGAGACCCCGAAGAAACAGAAACAGAAATGTTTGGTTGGTTGTGCTTGTTCCTAGGAAAAAAAACAAACACAATTATAATTGGTGGGATAGGGGGCGCCAAATCCCTGTTTGAGATACAATATAAAATCCAGGTCCGGTTAAGGTTTGGGTCAGGTACTAGGGAACGCGCTAGTGCATACATGGTATTCGTAATGGTTCAGGTCAGAATGTTAGCTGCCACCTAGGTCGCCATCTGCTGGAAGACATGATATAATCCGTCCAAAAAAAACCCAAACAAACACAATTATAATTGGTGGGTTAGGGGGCGCCAAATCCTTGTTTGAGATACAAAATAAAATCCAGGTCTGATTAAGGTTTGGGTCTGCGGAGTTGCTGTTGCCGAGACGCAGCGAACGTCGTTGTCTCTCATCGAAAATCTTGTTAATGTGTTTCACCTTGTGTTGTCTGAGTGTACTACAACTTAGTTGTTGTTGTTGTTGTTGTTGTTGTTAAGCGCCCCGTGGCAGTTAAGCGAGATTAGCTAGGGGTTGTAATAAATGACCCTCGCAGCTATGGCGGCAGCCTCTGAGATTTATGCTCCATGAATTATTAACGCGTCGTAAAAAATAAATAAGTCACTACGATGAGCGCTGCTACGTGCAGGTGGAGAGGTGGAGAGAGAGAAAGGGAGGACGGTAGAGAGAGTTTGACATTTTGAGAGTGACACGTTTCTTTATGTCGTACATCTCTCTGTCGTACATTTACCATGTCTGGCAGCAGATGTGATCCAACGACCTGCTGCGTGTAGCTCCGCCCACACTGACACACCTCCCTGTACTGTAGGAAGAAAACCACGGTTTACACCTGCGATTATCAACTGGTGGCCCGTGGACCGAATCTGGTCCACATAACTGTCCAACCCGGCCCACGACTACATTCCAAAATAACTTTTTAAAGGTGTCTGGAAAAAATCTGATCCCCCGACAAATATAGTTGGTGACTCCTGGGTGTCAGACCGCTAACACGTAGCACAGCACTAAAGGATCTGCAGCTGTGTTTCGTTAACACTTGAAACACTAGAAGACGGTCGTCATCCGACTCTGGCTACAACATAAAATATCACTTTAATGACTGCTAGCCTGAAAGTTTATCATACCCGTTAGAATAGCATATGCTACTTAGCTTTGCCTAAAAAGTTTTGATCGTAGTTTTATCCATCTTCCTCCTTCACATTCAGAGGTCGGTGCCATCATTCGCCAACGACGATCGCCATGTCATGGCCAAGCACGCCGACGTCTATCCGTCCCCCGAGGAGCTGGAGGCCGTGCAGATACTGGTGTCCACCGTAGAGGGCGCTCTCAAGAAGGTTTCCGATTGGATGGACAGCTTTGACAACGCGTCGGAGACGACTAAAAGAGACGAGGTGCCGGGACTTAACGCCGTGGAGGAGAGCGGGATGAAAACAAGGTAGTAGAACACGTACTACAAATACAACGCAGGATACTGTACAAAAATATTTTGAACACAATCCCGATCGACCAGTCAATGCGGTTGACGTCACAGGAAGTGATATTTTTGACAATGACCCTCCATCATTGAAGTCCCGCCCCGTCAGCTAACCACTGAGCCACTGACTTTTTTTTTTAACTCTTCCGAACCCGACCAGGTCGGTCCTTTGCGGTGTGACCCGGGTCGGCCTCTTGGCGAAGGGCCTGTTGGTCAAGGGACAACTGGACCTGGAACTTGTTCTGCTGTGCAGAGAGGAACCCACCAGGTCGCTCCTGTATACCGTCAGCGCCAACCTGCCGCTGCAGATCCAGGTACAGATCTACAAACTAAACCTAACGAAAATATATACAGTGGTCGTTCTCATAAATGCGTAAATCTCATATTGCGACGCAGACGATGACGGAGGAGAAATTCGAAGTGCGGTCCTGTGCGTCCGAGGCAGCCGTGTGGGTCTGCACCACTAGGTATCCCGTGCTGACGCTGAAGATCACCCTGTCCTCCTTGGCCACAAGGGGGAAGCGGATGAACCTCGCAGAAGAAGAAGGTACTAAAACAGGCCTCCGCCCCTCATTTTTTTTCTCTTTCTTTTTATTGACTTTAAGCTTCAAGATTGAAATATGGGAACGGAAGAAAGAAAATGAAATCGGAGCGAGAAACGGGAGACGGCGCGGGGAAGTTGCAGATTGAGGATCCATCCAGGGGCAGGAAGCTGAGAGGGGAACAAGGACAAGAGATGAAATTGATATTGCTGAAGTGTGTGTGTGGGGGGGGCAGAGAAAAGAGGAGGGTGTGTCAGGTGCCGTCCCGTATTGATTCCAGCAAAGATGATTTAGGTTTGTGTCGGGAGGAAATTTTATTTTTTTATTTTTTTATAGAAACAGCCACATACATTAATCTAAAAAGGCATTAAGTTTAAAAATTCAAATTTTCTTTGCTACATTGCCCCCTCCAGCAGAGGGAGCCATAGATGACCACCTATCCTAAAAGCAGACTCAGCCGTCATTTGTGTCCGTTTATTTATTTATTCTTAATGCAGTAAAAAAAACTCCAAACCTAGGCGTTCAAAATGATAGAGTATTTTCTCTGAGCAGAGTACTGCATTGTACTACTAACAAGTCCCAGAGGCAGAACATGAATACTGTCCTTACTGCGTGGCACCACCAGGAGGAGGAGGAGGACGTGGGAGGACGTGCAGCGCTCCAACTCTTTTTGTCCTTAATAGCTCACACTGCAGTGTGTTTCCTGCAACAGACGGCAGCGCCACAAGGACCAGACCAGAGTCGGTACCAGACCGCAGTCGGTACCAAACCGCAGTCGGTACTAGACCAGAGTCGGTACCACACCGCAGTCGGTACCAGACCACAGTCAGTACCAGACCAGACCAGAGTCGGTACCAGACCGCTGACGGTATCAGACCGCAGTCGGTATCAGACCGCTGTCGGTATCAGAACGCAGTCAGTACCAGACCGCAGTCGGTACCAGACCAGAGTAGGTACCAGGCCGCAATCAGTACCAAACCACAGTCGGTACCAGACCGCAGCCGGTACCAGACTACAGTTGGTACCAGACCAGACCACGGTCGGTACCGAGTGAACCAGACTTTAGGTTCAGTAGACGTTTGGAATCAGACACCGCACTTGCATTTGAAATAAATGTACACTTAACTCATGATAACGTTTTTTTTTCTTTTTGTTTACGATATGATTTTATCACGATCTTTCTAACAAAATGAATTCTGTTGTCACTTAGCCTACGTAGGGACCTGATATTTTGGTTTATTAGCGGGTCACGACCAATGTTTTTAGGCGCACACTGCCCCCTACTGTACTGGAGTGGGTAGTGCCGTGGTATGACTAGTGACTTTTGAAGATAACGCAGCCGAAATGTTAGTTCAACTTGGTTAGTTATTCGGTTAAGTGTTAGTGCGAAGTGTTAACTTCACGGTGTAACTCCTTACACCTCGAAGCACATTAATTTTCTAACCGATGCAAATTGCCACGGTATGAAGTGATGGTCGGTTGTTACTTCAAAATGTACCAAAACTCTGTCACCCTGCACTTCAGAGACAACGCAGGAGAATGTCCACGAGGAGGTGGACAACAGAGAGGACAAGGACGACGTCCTGGACCGCCACAAGTGCCGAGCGGCGCTAGCTTCACTCCGACGCGCCCAGTGGTTCCAGGTTAGTGGAATTTATTTTTTAAACATCACCAACGTGAAGTCAAAAAATTCAGTACCAGACCGCAGTCGGTACCAGATTAGAGCCGGTACCAGACTGCAATCGGTACCAGACCAGAGTCAGTACCAGACCGCAGTCGGTACCAGACCAGAGTGCGGTACCGGACCAGAGTCGGTACCAGACCTTGGTTGGTACCAGACCGCAGTCGGTACCAGACCTTGGTTGGTACCAGACCGCAGTCGGTACCAGACCACAGACGGTACTAGACCACAGACGGTACCAGACCAAACCAGAGTCGGTACCAGACCAGAATCGGTACCAGAGTGCGGTACCAGACCACAGTTGGTACCAGACCACGGTTGGTACCAGATTGCAGTCGGTACCAGACCGCAGTCGGTACAAGACCACAGTTGGTACCAGACCAGAGTCGGTATCACCAACGTGAAAAAAAATTCATCAAGTGGGCCTGATCGAACTCCCCCAGTTGGGCCACTTTTGGCCCGCGGGCTGTATGTTTGACACCCCTGCTTTAATTGACGGTGTGTTTGTATGGGTTTTTCAGGCCAGAGTGACACATCTCAGGTCCTGTGTGATCATCCTGAGGATCTTCAGGGATCTCTGCAGCAGACTTCCTGTGTGGCAACCTCTCGAAGGATGGGTGAGAAACAGTCGAACAATCGGTCAAACAGTCAGTCAAACAGTCGGTCAAACAGTCAGTCAAACAGTCAGTCGGCACATGTCTGTGTGTAGGAGCAGGATGTGTTATCTCTCCCTCGTTCCACAGCCTCTGGAACTAATCAGTGAAAAAGCCCTCGCCACCTGTAATCGCTCCCTCGGTCCAGGGGAGGCGCTGCTTTGCATCCTCGAATGCGTCGCCTCAGGAATTCTCCTACCAGGTCAGTGGTCACTCTGTATTTTCACTTTTCAAAATTAATCAAATTCAAGTGGGCCCGATTGAACCCCACCAGTGGGCTGCTTTTGACCCACGGGCCTTATGTTAAACGATTTAATTGTAGGAAATACTAAAACTGGAACTGGAATCACTAAAGAAGAAAGAAAAGAAAAAGTAAAATGAACCAACACCAGGAGTATTTTATCGTTACGGTATCGCAAAACGAGACATTGCGATATTTTTCGATGTATCGGTATTTTCCACTCGTTTTTGAGATCCTATGAAGTCTAACTGATGATGTCGTTGTTGTTGTTGTCGTCACAGGAGGTCCAGGACTTCAAGATCCCTGCGAGAAGGAACCCACGGACGTCCTGTCCGACCTCAGTCCGCAGCAGGCGGATGATATTACCCACAATGCCCAGGTGAGTTCTTTCCTCGTTGTATGCCTCAGTGACGATATGTCTGGCGAGGGTGTAATTTTTTGTATTTTCAAAATTCATCAAGTTGACCGGACTGCACTGCCAGGCAGGCCCATTTGGGGCCCACGGGCCATATGTTTGACACCTCTGACATAGATGATAGAAATTTTTTTTTTGTGTGTCAGTACCTGCTTTTAAAACACATCCACACACCTTTTTTTTTTTTTCTTTTACATCAGCCCCTCGGTACAGCCCTCCCTGGAGGAGGACGTGGGACTTTGTCCTTGCAGCGCTCCAACTCTTTTTGTCCTTTATAGCTCACACTGCAGTGTGTTTCCTGCAACAGATCCACAAGGATCAGATAAGAGTCGGTACCAGACCGCAGTCAGTACCAGACAAGATTCGGTACTAGACCAGACCAGAGTCGGTACCAGACCAGACCAGAGTCAGTACTAGACTAGAGTCAGTACCAGACCGCATTCGGTACCAGACCGCAATCGGTACCAGACCGCAGTCGGTACTAGACCAGAGTCGGTACTAGACCAGAGTCGGTACCAGACCAGAGTCGGTACCAGACCGCAATTGGTACCAGACCGCAATTGGTACCAGACCACAATCGGTACCAGACCAGAGTTGGTACCAGACCGCAGTCGGTACCAGACCAGACCAGAGATGGTACCAGACAGCAGTCGTTACCTCTATTTCCTTTTTTGTGTCAGTACCTGCTTTTAAACCACATCCACAAAACCACCCCCCCTGCTGGGATTAACTGTAAAACCGCACATGTTCTGAGGTCTGTTCTGCTTTATTTACACACACACAGGCACACATCAGAAAGCCTTTTATTTGTTGTTTTCACCACCAGGGGGGCAACAACAAACCCCCCGCTCCAGAACCCCCCCACGATCCCTCCTCCATTCCTGTTCACCTGCTGTTAAAAGAGCTGCAGACATTTACAGTTCAAGGCC
>NC_024328.1:14659725-14673047 GCF_000523025.1 Cynoglossus semilaevis
GGGGGGGGGGGATTTATTTAAAGCAACTCCATAAAAATTCTCTGAGCCCTGAGCTAACGTCTGAACTCCAAAGTGTCAGGACACTTCATCGCAACAGCGGCCTCTAGAGGGCCCACAATGAGTGAGTGGTTTAATTAAAACGCATACAATACTTGTGTACAATAACACCACAGGGGGCGCCTCTGAGGCGCAGCACAATAAAGTCTTACCCCAGCCCTGATCCTAATGCTAACAGGACATCATTTTAGAAGTGCGCGGCTGCACTGCTACAGGTGGACACTAGCGGTCGCCGTCAGCTGGTTGTTTAGCTGTGTCCTTTAAGGGGAAATATTTAACGGGGTTGCACCCCTCAGATTGAGAAACGCTGCACTACCTTCATGTTTCTAGGACAAGACATCCCGCTGAATAAAGACTGTAGTCGGAGAGGGTATCAATCGCAGCGGTATATGAGAGGGTTTTCGGGTTGTTTTTAACCATTTCTTCTCTTTCCTCTTCCTCCTTCCTCTTCCTCCTCCCTCCTTCCTCACCCTCCTTCCGTGCCCCTCTTCCTCACCCCTTCTCCTCTTCGTCAGCATGCGTTACGCCTCCACGCCTTTGGACAACTCCACAAGGTCTTGAACATGGATCTTCTACCTGTGAGCAGGTCCTCCACCAGGTCGCAAGAAGGTGTGTGTGGTGATGATGATGATGATGATGATGAAGATGATGATGATGCCATCAAGCCAGTTTCTCTGTTCATGGCAGGATGTCAGAAGAGAATACGAGACGGAGTGTGGACGGAGGACAGAGACTTGATCAAGAGGGTCAAAGGTACGTCACCTTCTGCCTATTGATACGTCTCAAGGCTACAGCCAATCACGAAGCTCCGTTTGTCGCATGACATTGACAATGGACAGTGATCTCGCCGCCCAGATGTAATTACACCGCGGGGCAGATTTGGACCCCCGGGCCTGAGCTTGAGGCGGTGATTCCCAACCTCCGTACCGTGGTACCCTAGTGTGACGTGAGAGATTGTTAGGTATTTTATTTATTGCGTTTTATTTATTTTTTTGATCGTCAGATCACGAAAGGCAGAACAATTAAATCCTCTTCTGCTAGGTGGCAGCAGAGAGCTCTGAAAAGTGAAAGATCTAGTAGGGGATTTTTTTTTTTCAACTAAACAGGCCTAGAGATTTTACTCAATTACGAGGTTGTTCGAATGAGAAAAAATACGTCGTACTTCAAAGTACTGCAGTAACGCACTAGTGTCTTTTTGACGTGTTACATGTCTCCCGAACGTCTTCAGTCCTGGACCGGAGGATGACGGACCCAAACCATCCCATGAACGCGCTGATGCGTCTGAACCAGATGCACCCGGGACTTCAGTACAGGCTCCTGGCCCAGTCCGGTCCGGTCCACGCCCCGCTCTTCACCGTGTCTGTGGACGTACGGGGGAGCACCTTCGAGGCCACGGGGAACTCCAAGAGGACGGCCAAGCTCCACGTCGCCCTCAAGGTGTATTTCTGATCTTTTACGTAACTGTTTTACACTAGTCGTCCGATAATATCGCCCGACAGATATCATCGCATATTCATCGTAATATCTGTCAAAATCTGTTTTTCCTCAGAAATCCCGATATCGCAATGTCTGGGTTTTGACAAACGATATGTTGCCCTAAAAAAAGTTTTCTAGAGCAGCAATTCTCAACTTCTGTCCCGGTGCCCACTAGCGTACCATGAGAGATCGTTAGCTGTGCCGTGGAAAATGATCCGCTTTCACTTAATTGGTCCCAAAACTATTTTTTATTTATTAATTGCATATATTTTTCTCTTTGTTTCGTAAATACGTGACAAGCAGAGCAACTAAATCCTCTTCCACTAAGTGGCAGCAGATGGCTATTAATGGCTCGTGTGAGTGTCTTTCTTCAATTCCTGTCTTTTGTTTTAGTAAACAGGAGTACATTTTTAATAATGGTTGGGAAACACTGTTCTAGATAAACGGCTGTACGTGAAAATGAAAGTCACTAGGTGGCAGCATTGCAGCGCATTTAATGAATTTTACTTCAATAATCAGGGGATTCTGGTGCCAGCAACTCGGACAGTTTTTCGTACAGATAAATAAATATTTTCAGGCCCACATATCGGTATCTGTTGATATCGGAATCGGAAACGAAAGTGTGACTTACGTGTTTCCAGGCCCTTCAGTCACTGGGGTACGTTCCCAGCGGTCATGGAAACCAGGACTCCCCGAGTGCTGACGAAAAGTCCGACTGTGAAGGAAAGAACGACAGGATGTTGACGAGCTCCATCTCCGCCTCCGTCGCCTCCAGCACGGACGCACAGGAGGTGGGAAATCGCACACACGAACACAAACTCACGAAGGTTCAGAGTCCTGAGATGCGGGTTCCGTCTCCATCCGTCTAGTCAAGAGCCCCCGGCCCCATCCTGACCGCGGGAGGGAAGAACCCCGTGATGGAGCTGAACGAAAAACGGCGTGGCCTGAAGTACGAGCTGAAGTCAGAGAGCGGCGGCAGCTACGACAAACGCTTCGTCATCGAGGTACGATCTCTGACACGCACGCACGTTTCTTTGGAGATTGCTTACTGCGGGGGGGGCAGGTCCAAATTTTTTTCACAGAGGCTCAGATTTGATAGCGAGAAAAGTTTGTGAGGTCCGAATTGTTCTGCGTGACATTTCTTCGAACCAATAAAATTGGAAAATTTTTAATTTCATCAAATTGAGGCTAAATCTCAATATCCTGTTGTTCACGTCCGAAGGATGACGTAAAATTTAATTTGATGAAATTAAATATTTGGGGGGGGGGGGGGGGGGGTTTCTGGACACCAATTCCTGTTTCGGGTTGTGGACCGTAAAAAATTTAAACATGGACCACATTTGGGCCATGGGCCAGACTTTGGACACAACTGGCCTACAGTTTTTTTTTCTCACTTTGCCTCCAAACAGTTGTCCTTAAAAACACGGTTTGAAAGTGAAAACTCATCTGACCCGACAGCGTCACCTGGTCTTTTTAAAACCCGGTGCTTTGTCTCGCAGGTGGAGGTGGACAAGCGGGTTTTCCGGGGAACGGGTCCTAATAAGAAAGTGGCCAAAGCGAGCGCCGCGCTGGCGGCCCTCAACAGTCTGTTTTCGGGCGCCAAGGCTCCGAGTAACAAGAAGAAACGAGTCAACGCCGCAGTGAGGATAAAAAAAAAAAAATTATATTTACAGTTTGACATAAAAAAAACCCAAGCATCCGTGACGTCACGTTAACGCATGTCCAGGTGCAGAAACCGGTGACGTCCGTGATGATGATCCCTGCCCTCGCCGCCAGACCGCCA
Source organism: Cynoglossus semilaevis (assembly GCF_000523025.1). Classification (NCBI taxonomy): domain Eukaryota; kingdom Metazoa; phylum Chordata; class Actinopteri; order Pleuronectiformes; family Cynoglossidae; genus Cynoglossus; species Cynoglossus semilaevis. The sequence goes on from NC_024328.1 coordinate 14,663,042, forward strand.
CGACTTCCTGTCATCCCTCGGACCCACTACATTACCCCCACACAGACACACGGTTACTTCCCCCCGGGTGAGAGACAAACTAAAATTTAAAAAATTGTTTACTCCTTTTAGCCCAACTTGAAGTGAAGATCCTCAGGGTCGGTAAAAAATAGACAAGTCAAGACAAGTTTGAAAAACTCTCTCACCCTCCTCCTCCCCCCTTTTCTCTCTGTCTCATCATTAGGTTTTTGTGCCTCATATGGTCCCAGTCCTGCAGGAACCATCCCCGCCTACAGTAAGACATCACCCTGTCTCCCCATCTGTCCCCCCCATCGTTATTAAACACTCACCCTGTCCCCATCAATACTAAAAACCTCACCCTTTCACCCGCCTGTAAAAAACATTCAGTCCATTCAGTCCTTAATCTTTATTAAACCCGGTGGGTTTAATAAAGATTAAGGACTGAAAACATTCAGTCCACTCCCCCAAAAAAACCTCACCCACCTTTACGTTTCACTCTCACCCCACCCCGTCTGTCTCACCCTGCCTACCTTGAGGCTAGTTCTCAAACCTCGTCCTGCTCTCGTTGCAGGTGGTCTGTACTTGGACCATGCCTTTTACCAGCTGCCCCAGGCTGTGGCCCCGCCCCTCATCATCCATCTGGGCCCCCAGGACTTTTACTGACCTCCTCCTTGGACCAGGAGACACCCGGCCTAGCCGTATGGATGTCCTCCGGCTGGTCCACGTTGCTCTGGGGGGCAGGGGGGTACGTCACAAACCAAATGTCTACTGCCACCAGGGGGCAGTGTTTCCGTGACATCGAGTTGTACTGTCTTTTAAGTGAATGTAAATATGATATGAACCACATGGTTCATATATGGAAATGTGTGCATTTGAAAATATATTACGAAAAAATATACACACACATATATATATATTGACATATATGTACATATGTTAATAGAAATGTTAAAAATACTGATTGTTGTTCTTATTAAATGTACATAAAAAGTGTTTCCCAAAGTGGAGAGTGATTGGGGGGGTGAAGGTGGGGGAGGAACAAAGGGGGGTAGACGCAATAGCTAGTAATCTGTTTACATTGATGTGGTAGACAATGGTTCTATCTATTAAGGGGGGATGGGGGGTGCCGGAACATGTTTGGAGACCACTACCACTGTCCTCCGTCAGATGCCCCCCCACCCTCCCCCATCATCCCGAACTTCCGATCATCCCGACCCTCTCCCTGAAGCTGACCTCGTGTGGCTGCATCGTGACGTCACAATAAACAAAAGCCACCGCCGACTGCCTTTGATGTCCCGTGATGTCACCTCAGACCACGTGTACCGGTGTCGCCCTCGCAACCTCAGCAACAACCAAAGGCTGAAAGGACGGACACAGCAGTGGAAGTCTTTAGCGCAGCACGATGATGGGCGTCAACTGATCCAAAAACCCAAAGAGCACAACACGAACACGAGTCAGAGACCCCGCCCCCGGGCTGCGGTGAGGAGGAGGAGGACGAAAGTTCCTCAGAGAATATCATGGCTATACATCAGCAGGACACAGGAGAGAAAAAGCCCTCCGAAAAACTCCAGGAGGAAAATGTGGCCCTGCGGAACGAGAAGGACGAACTGAAACAGAAGCTCGAGAACCAGTCCAAAGAGAACAAGGACCTCCTGGACGCCGTGCTGGACCTGCAGGACTACAAGAAGTTCCTGACGCGCAAGAACTCCTTTTCGGAGGCGGCGCGGTGCAAGGCCCAGGAGGAGATCGACGACCTGATGGCGAGAAACACCGCCCTGCAGGAGAAGGAGAAGAGGATGAAACTGGAGCGAAAGCACCACAACGAGGAGGTGGCCGGCCTCCAGCTCCTGCTGGACAGGAAGCAGCGGGAGGTGGAGAACCTCAGGAAGGAGGTGTGCCACCTCCAGTACAAGGTGGAGGACGCTCAGAAGGCCCTGAGGGAGAAGGACGACGTCATCCAGAAGTTGACCAGAGTGGAATCCCTGGTGAAGATCAAGGAGGAGGAGGTGCGCTACCTCACGCACCTGGTCGCTGAACTCCAGGAGAACGAAACGGTCTTGAAGGACAAGAACAAGAAGATCCGAGACCAGCTGAGGCAAGTGGCCTCCCTGAGGCGGAAGCTGCACGAGGACAACAGTGGCATGAAGACGGCCATGCAGGACCTCCAGTGCCAGGTGGAGAACGGTCAGAAGATCATAACGCAGCAGAGCATGGAAAACGCCTGCAACCAGAAAATTCGGGAGAAGAGATACCAGATCATATGTGAGTTGAAAAACCAGGTGGAAGTTCTCAAAAAGCAGCTGGAGGCTCAGCGAGACGAGCCCCGGTACGAGGATAGCAAGTGGCAGATGCCGCGGTTACCCGTGGTCATCACTATCGTGTGCATGTTCTCCCTGATGAGACTAGTGGTAGGAAAGTAGCATCGCGCGTCGGGAAGCTGGTTGGTCGTCGGGGCTTCGCTGTGAAAGTCGCCGCGGCCGCCTCACCCGACACTAGGATACGCCACTGTCGATCCGATGCTATCCGTAGGGCTGGCACCAGCTGTTTACTTAGTTTCAAAGCGTTTCACTCACGTCATGTCGCTTCACGTCTTGCCTTAACCCCTAATGGCTAACGGCAGCCTCTTCTCGACCGACAACTGGCGTTTCCCAATTGCGTTGAAGAGCTGGGGGTGGACACTAAACTAGCATTAGCTTACTAATATTTTTGCCACCATGTAACGCTGGGCTCTTTTTTTGGGCCCGACCTTTAATTGTTGCGATTATGGTGCGTAGCCGTTGTGAATTTCTGTCTTCACGTGTGTGGCCATTTTTTACACATAGTGGATTTGTAGCAGGGAATAGTCGTTGATAAACATCCAATGACATTCTAGGAGAGTTCCTGGTCTGTTTTTTTCTTCCCATCAATTTCGTGGCCCTACACTGCATTTATAGCTAAACGTCGTAGCCTAGCTTAGCTTTGTGTCTAAATATGAGGCAGGCTAATCCCAAATTAGTTTTTTAATTTAATCCGGGTTCTGGTATGAATACATGCTACAGGCTGGATAATTCAGGATGCCACCCAGTGGCAAGGATGGTCAGCAGGCGCAACATAAATAATCGGAAATACATGTGTGTAAATAAGAGTTGGTGGAGTTGGTTAGAAGTAGAGGTGAATGTAATGAGATGGAGGCAGATGGCGCCCCCTGCAGGGAACAGCTGGAAGAAGATTTAGTCACTTGTATACTTATTTATTTATACTTAATCACCAACTCGGTCACTCCAAATCTTTTTTTTTTTGTCGCTGGACCTTCGCGGTCCTGTCGCGTTCAATCGCGATCTTGTCATTGTGTTTTGTGCCAGTAATTGTTTCCTGCCATTTTTTCCCCCCGCAGGTGCATTTAGTGTTAAATTCAGAGGTGAAACGTCTCGACATCCATGGAGAACAATCGCAGGAGAACCTCGGGCTCACGGGTGTCATGAGGAGTTAGGATTTTGATCAACTCGTAAAGTATAACTTTTAATTTCTATTTCTTTTTTCACATATTTTCTCTTTGTTTTGATCATTTTGCGACTTTTCCTTAAGTCCGCGTAGACCCGACATCTACGTGTCCTTTCCTTTGTTGTACTTTGAAGAGCAAGGTGCGAATGTCCGTCCTCGGAGATCAAGTCGAGCAAGAAAATAATTTTAAAAAAATTTGACAATTGGCAAAATCAAGTACGACACAAGATCGTTTTTATTGAACTCACACGAAGTTTTAACAGAACTTTTTTTTCTACAAAATAGACAGTTTGTTATTTGAAAGATTCTTGCTGTGTGAGGTGTCTTCAGGCAAGGAGTGGAAGCAGGCGGTAGATGGTCGATTTGTTTTAATAACAAACGTCAAACAAAACAGGTCCAACAATAAAGCAAAATAAACAACTGGAGAAGTATTCTCCAGTATTCAAGAATAGACCCAACCAAATGTGAAAAAACCACTGGAAACCACTGAAATCTAACATATTGTTGTTGATGTCAGACGTGACAAATCTTTTTTTTTTTTTCTCACCACCAGAGACTGTACCTAAACACGCACTCGCGCTAACAATGAATCTACTGCGAAGATGTGTAGAACGAGAAGGTTAGTATGGGCGATGTTCCAGGAAGTAGGTTCATAACATCTGTGTTGAACTCCCATTGGTCAGTGAACATCATGTGACCTGGAAAGCTTGCTAACCTTGGTCCTGAATATGAGTTTAGAGCTAGCCTCGAACAAGAACCGAACCTGGAGTCTTTTTTTTTATCAACGTTGCTCCTGATTGGCAAGAGACGTCCAGAGTGTCCAGTTATTATGGCGTTCGCCCCGACAGATGTTAGCGCGGACCAGCGCAGACACTGCTTCGTACACATCTTCACGTCTCCATAGCGTCGGAAGACGAGTTCTTGACTTTAGTCTTTCGTTCTGCGTCGCACTCCGTGCCGAGTTCTTCCAGCAGCGCGGGGTCAAGCTCTGGTAAGGGGGCTCTCCAGAACTGGAAGGAGTTGTAAACACCGTCGTCAGCGGTAGTGTCTCCGTCAGAAACCTGAGGGGGAATAAAAAAAAAAAAAAATGGACTGTGAAGAATTCGAAGTTTAAAAACAGAACTACAATATTTATTAAAAAAAATAAAACCAGTATTTTATATTATAAAAAAATTAATTATTCGTATTTTATATCGCCCCCTAGTGGGGAGGGACGGAGTTAATTATGTTGCGTTTACGTTTTATTTTTTTTAGCACTGGAACTTTCAGCAGCAGCTCCAGGGCGACGCCTGCTGGTCATTTGCTGCTATTACATCAACCCGCCTCAATGCGTAATAAACACGCTGATTTGTGATACTTAAAAAAAACTTACCTTAGTAGCTTCAGGAATTAACGTGTTTAAATCCAACGGTTCTTCGTGGGGTCGTTTTCTGTCGCTCGATGTTAAACTGCTGTTTTCGTACTTTCCAGAAACCGTCAGAACTTCTTCTTCTTCTACAGCGTCGTTCTTCCGTTTGTCCGCAACACGAAAACCCGCCGTTTCGTGTTTTCGCTCCGGTTCCGTCGAATGGTACCGCCGCTTCCTACAGCATCCGTCCGGCAGAGACACCGGGCTCAGACACACACCCACGCCGGCAGACACGTTCTCCAACACCGTGTCAGCAGCGTGGTGTAGCCGGCAGGGTTTTTTGGAGGAAGTCTCGAACAACAGCGAGTCCTCGGCGCGTCTTTTCGCCATTGGCGTCAACTCCGCTAAACTGTTAATAAAAATGTTACGAATAAAAAAATAATTCCGAGTTTAAGACCGTGTCGTTTTTCCTCTTTCCTTAAACAACGCAGTTAAAATTCAGGCGAGGGAATCCTTCTGAGCCAATCAGAGCACAGCTATGGAGGCTAACCCCGCCCACAACCAGTGTTGCCAAGTTGTTTGGGAGAAACAAGCCATACGTCCACCAACATCCAAAAAATAATTTTTGAGGAAAACGTTCACGTAACTGAACGAGCTACGTACACGTCACGCGCGCATTTAATAATTAAAACATCGCGGGGACCTTTCCGATTCAACTCTCGGTCTCTGTTGTCTTTCCTAATCTGAACGTAGCCCTTGCGTTTTTGTTGCTACAACCTGATAATCGTTTTTTTCTTTCAACAATCAATCGATAATTATCGCAACGAGTACGTGTTTTTAAAGCAATTTTATTTAAAGAAAAAAAAGTCCAACGTTTCTTAAAATAACACTTGGCAACCCTGAGCAAAACCACTTCTCTTAATGTGGTAGTTGTTGTCAGCAGGGGTTGCCAGATCCGCTGTATATAAACCGTAAATTTATACTTAAAACTTACGGTTTGTTTTTTATGTAAATTCGATTAGAAAATGGCGTCTGGTCGTGTTCGTTTGATTTCAGTGCGGGAGAGGTTTAAGCTAGGCTTTAGCATCGTTCGTGCTTAGCTCAAGTGTTGTCTAAAATAATACTCGTAATCTACGATATGTTTTTAAGAACATATCGAATGTTTCTTTGTTTTGCTTAGAATGAGAATGGAAATAAGAAACTTACTGACCCCTGCTGGTCTGTGGATCTCACAAGAATTACACAGGAACTGTTTTTTTTTTTATTAAAAGAAAAAATATCTTCATTTCAATACGTGATAAGAAAACAAACATTTACGGACTCGGTTTACGATGTAACGAAAATATAAATACATTTTAAAAGATGACACGATTTAACACCTGCATTCACACACACACACACACACACACATACACACGCTGTAACGGTTAAAAATGGACGTTTTTTCCTCTGTGTTTGTCTTTGATCTCCTTCATAGTCACTGTTTTTTCCGCCTTTATTTTCTTTTTCCGAAGATCATTTGCCGTCACGTCAGACTGTCCGGACCTTCGCGGCGCGGCGTCTTAGCCGGCAGGGGAGATTTCCAATGCCTGTCGTCGTCCCCGCGACCGTCCGAGAAGCGGCCCCCAGGTTTGCGTGCGACGAAGAACACGCAGTCGTAGACGTACCTCAGCATGGAGCGGCTGTTCTCCGTGTACGTGGTCTGCAGCGACTCCTTCTCCACCTGCCGGGAAATATATGAACGTTCCATGATGATGATGAAGGGCGAACGCGTTACGACGGCTAGGTGTTGGCGCCGGTCGTTGGGGTTTTTACCTCCAGGTGGAAGCCGAATTTCACCATGGCTGTTCGGATGTCCTCGTAGCTGAGTTCAACCGAGAGCTCGTTGGCCATGTTCTCGTAGTGGTACAGCAGTGGACCTGGAGGAGGAGGAAGAGGAGGAGGAGTCAGAAAAAAAAAAAAACTCCCAGACACGATCATGGTCTGTGGTTTTCAGCTCTGAAAACAAAGTTTCTTAATACAGTCGCCTGAAAATGCTGGTGTAGCTATACTGGTGGGGACACTTTTTTTGCAAGCCCTACTTTTGTAAGGTGTGAGTGTTTTTTTTTACTTTGGTACAAGAGTACTAGAGTACTTAAGAGACCAAATACTGCAGTACTGGGATCATTAAAAATGTGTTTGTGGTTTCTGGCACATGGTAATAGTGGTACATGGTGGTACTGGTACGTGATATTACTGGTACGTGGTAATACTGGTCCTAAGATGGAGAGCGTTGGTGTGAAATTTGGAGACAACCGTGTCTCGTCTCAAGTCTGGAGTTCGACCGAATTCTGTCGGCCCGTAAAGTCGCCGGTCCGCTCACCCAGGTTGATCCACACTCCGCCGGGCTTCAGAATCTTCCAGATGGTTTCCACGTACTCGATGACATTATGAGCCGTGTCGATGAAGAAGCACGTGGCCACGCAGTCCCAGGACACTGGCAGAGGCAGCGAAAAAAAATAAAAATAAAAAAATTTAAAGATGTTTTTCATTCTTCTGTGACCTTGTGACCCCAATTGGTTCACCTGGTTCGGTGTAGACCTCCACAAAGTCTCCTGCCACCATGGAGAAGTCGGAGTCGGGCGGTAGACCCTGAGGGTTCACGTCCGGAAAGGTGACGGATCGCGTTTGGTCCGAGGACTTCTTGTTGTTGCTGAACTGGTGGATCCACGGGAACAGGGTCAGGGCGTTCTCCTTCTCGCACCTGATCGGAAAACGTTGCGTGAGTCGGGGGAGGGGGGTCTGGTAACGTAACGTAAACGTGACAGCGTTGGTATTCGCAGGGCCCGTTACCTGTTGAGGACGAAGTTGGAGGAGAACAGCATGAAGAGGCTCCACTCGTTGCCCTGACACGTGTAGCCCAGCCGAGCGACTTCCCACGCTAGGCGTCCGAGTCCGGCCCCCGGAACCAGGACGCTAACCTTAGACACATCACTGACATAATAAAACACACAAGAGTGCAAATACAACATGGAAAACACGGTAGTGCTGAAGTCATAAGAGTGATGATGATGTAATGAGGGTTTAGTGACGTCACTGTAAGTGAACAAACACGTCGTAGTATACTTTATAAAACGCAGTCTGCTTTTGTGTATTTTCACGGACATATTCGTCAGTGGAGTTACGGTGTAGCTATAAAACGCCCGTCACGATAGTTAATTTTACTATTAATAAAACTTTACGTTGGGTTTTTCCTCCCGTAACACACTTCAACTAGCGCTGCAGCTGTCGATACGTTCGTGTATAACGATTGTTTTCGTCTCTTCTAAAGTTCTACCTTGTGGTTTAATAAACAGCGCGGCTTGTGTTTTTTTCTCGTTAAACCTTTTTATATTTGTATTTTAATATTCGCTCACAGCGGTCCTGGCGACGTGTGCGTCACAATAACACCTCCGTAAGGAACACGTTAGCGGAACCGGTGTTTAGCGGCAGCGAAATGACAGGAACGAAGCGATTCCATTCAGCAAAGTTTTAATTATTTAATAATTTCCTTAATTCGTAAGAGTCGAGTATTTGTTTCAGCGCTACAATTAAACATCGCTAATATGTATATCGTACATGGTAGGATTATTAAAATTTAAAAAAAAAAGCACCGCTCGGAATATTTACAGAGAACTTTCTGCTAGATGCTAACATTAGCCGTCTTTTTAGCATTTCATAGATGCTAACTTTAGCCGTCTGTTTTATTGACGTCACTGCTAGATGCTAACTTTATAGCCATCTGTTTCATTGACGTCACCGCTAGATGCTAACTTTAGCCCTCTGTTTTATTGACATCACAGATGCTAACTTTAGCCGTCTGTTTTATTGACGTCACCGCTAGATGCTAACTTTATGTCTGTTTTATTGACGTCACTGCNNCTGCTAGATGCTAACTTTAGCCGTCTGTTTCATTGATGTCACTGCTAGATGCTAACTTAAGCCGTCTGTTTCACTGACGTCCCTGCTAGATGCTAACTTTAGCCGTCTGTTTTATTGACGTCACTGCTAGATGCTAACTTTAGCCGTCTGTTTCCTTGACGTCGCTGCTAGATGCTAACTTTAGCCTTCTGTTTCATTCTTCTGCGACCTTGTGACCCCGATCAGTTCACCTATTTCATAATACCACGTACCAGTAATACCACGTGCCAGTAATACCACGTACCTGTATCATCGACGTCACTGCTAGATGCTAACTTTAGCCGTTTGTTTCATTGATAGTATTTGTTTTTCGCTCTTTTAAATTATGTTTTTTTTTTGTGCCGTTTTGTTCGTGTCACGATGGATGTACGAAGCGTTCTCTGTGCGTTTCCTACTATTGGTCGTTGGGGAAGAGCCTCTGGATCTCCTGGATGATCGGCAGGTAGCAGGTGTCCCTCTCCGACTGGCCGGCTTCGCTCCAGTCTCGGACAAACTGCTTTATGGTCGACTTGAGCTTGTCCATGTCAAACGTAGACGGCGGGTGTAGCTTCATCGGATCTTCCTGAAAAAAAAAAAAAAAAAAAAAAAACAAAAAAATTCCCCCCACACATCTTTCCACTAGCTAGCGGTGACTTACCCTCTCGCCGAACCCGGTGTTCTCGAACATGTGCAGGCTGTTCTGTACGATGTCCTCCAGAATGTCCTGGTTGCACGTTGCACACTGACCGATGTAGTTCAGGTTGGACAGAAACCCTGGCAGCAACTTCTGGTGGTTCGGTGGTAGACTGCGGAACTGCCTCTGAGCCCGCTTGACCTGCTCCTGGATGTGAGTCCTGACGAAGGAAGGACAAACGGGTCAACCGTCGTAGCTAAATAGGCTAAAAAAGCGTTAAACCCAACGACTAGCTAAATAGGCTAAAAAAGTGTTAAACCCGATGACTAGCTTAACAGGCTAAAAAAGTGTTAAACCTGATGACTAGCTAAATAGGCTAAAAGTGTTAAACCCGACGACTAGCTAAATAGGCTAAAAAAAGTGTTAAACCCAACGACTAGCTAAATAGGCTAAAAAAGTTAAACCCGATGACTTGCTAAATAGGCTAAAAAAGTGTTAAACCTGACGACTAGCTAAATAGGCTAAAAAAGTGTTCAACCTGACGACTAGCTTAACAGGCTCAAAAGTGTTAAACCTGACGACTAGCTAAATAGGCTAAAAGTGTTAAACCCGACGACTAGCTAAAT
>NC_024328.1:14673075-14673704 GCF_000523025.1 Cynoglossus semilaevis
TTAAACCCGACGACTAGCTAAATAGGCTAAAAAAGTGTTAAACCCGACTACTAGGTACAAATACAAATAGGCTAAAAAAATTAACGATGACGGACGAAATTGACCAATTTGTTTAAAATATATATATTTTTTTTAAAAAAACTAAAAATATTAGACATCGTAAATCATTTTCTTTGTTGCACAGGAATATATATATATATATATATTTTTCTTTTTCTGAAATAGTATTTTGTTCGACAATACTGTAGAAGACATCGTAAATTATTTTCTTTGTTATACATATATAGAAATATATTTATATATTTTTTCTGAAATACTATTTTGTTCGAAAATGCGAAAAACGATTTTTTTAAATATTATTTGACGCCTCGGATTAATAACGTATCGGCTAATTAGTTACGATTTTATTCACAATGGCATTTTCTTTATGATATAAACGAACGATAAAGACGATATCATCGTCACACCGAACGTCACCTAGCCTACCGCGAATTCGAATGTTGTTGTTTTTTTTTTTGTTGTTGTTTGTTTTGTTTTGTTTTTTTGCACCGTAACATGAAGGCACTAAAAATTTGATCAGGCAAGTTTTAAAGACACCGTGTTTGAATCGATACCCCCTCTCCACCCCA
>NC_024328.1:14673722-14683838 GCF_000523025.1 Cynoglossus semilaevis
CCGATCACATTCACTCTCGGCTCCCGTCTTTTTTTTTAATGTTTCGTCGTCACCTGTAGAATCGAAACGCATCGACGATTCTCCAGAAATGTTGCCTCTCCAGGTTGGCCTCCTCCTCGGGGCTACATTTGATCCTTTCTTTGAAGAAGTACGGTCCGCGTTCCACTTCTTCTCCCCCAGTTTCCGCCATGTCTGTGATAAATACGAAACGGACCAATCAGAGGCCGAGGACGTTTTCTTCATCGCATTAACCGGAGTCCGACGGCGCACTGCTACACTGCCAACTACTGTCGAGCTATGGAAGCGCAGGGGGGCAAAAACAACAACAAAGAATTAAGAAATTACCGTTTTTATTTTACGCTAACCGATTTCAACCGCTTAAATGTTTTCAGCGTCACGACGCGAATTACAGCCGATCCCGACAGGCGCCGCGCGAAGGCGGCGAACATTGTCTTCGGTCCATTGCAGCGTCAAATAAAGAGACAAGCGAGCATTCCCTTTTGCCAGATTTGGTGGAAACACACGCAACTTGGTCAAAATACGAATGCAAAAAAAGCGCCAAATCAATTAAAATGTTTACTATTATCGCGAATATATTTGTTTTATTAAATATTAAAACTAAATTTAGCAACGAAAAAAATCCCAAGCCTACGTATACGATATTTCTAAGCTAATTTACAAAATTGCTTATAATCACTGGACCTGGCAACCATTGCCCTAAGTTTCACGTCCGTTCTTCCGGTGCTGCAAAGAATTTTACCGCCTCTTAAAAATATAAACATAACGTAATTATTAAAATTTACGTATATTATATAAATGTTTTAATCAATTATTACGTTCGCGCCTTAAAGATATCCAAATCCTCACGCGTTACGATCGTTTCGCCTCTCCCTCCTTCATGTATTGGACGATTCCGTATGACTGCGCATGCGCGGACGGAATGCAGGAAGGCACTGCCAAAGCAAACCTTTTTTTGTTTTACTTTATTTAAACATTCTTTCAAGAAAAAAATAAAATAAAATAAAATAATATTAAAAATAAAAAATAATGTATCAAACAAAAATAAAAAAATAAAATAAATTAAAAATAAACAAGGGGTTTAAGATTTCCACGAATTTCGGAGAATCTCGCGTTCGTAAAACAGACGGTCTGTCGTTTCCAGATTCGTTTCGCGAATGTCAGTATTATCTACCTCTAATTTAAATCTTTCTTTCATCAATTCGTTCAAGGGGTAAATATTATTTATAGATTTAAAATCAACTTCTTTCGCACTTTGGGGCAGATTGGAAATCGTTTTCCAATATAAAGTATTTAGTTTCGAATAATTGTTTACGAAGTACAGCCTTAAAAACCTGTTTCGTTTACGACGTCCACAACATCTGTCTTTACCTTGTATAAATGTGGAATTCGTATGTTCAAAATATTATTCTGACAAGCAACGCTCAAAACATACGTGATAATTTACGTAAAATAGTCACACGCCACAGTCGTGTTTTTTTTTTTTTTTTTTTTGTCGTATTCGCTTTATTTGTTAAAAAAAACAAAAAACAAGCAGCACAACAGTCTACGATCACAGGGTGGGGTTGACGATCTTGCCCACGAAGAGGACGTCCTCCGCGGTGCGATCAACGATGAGGACCATGAACGGGCGATCGAACCTGAGGACAGGGACCGTCTGGAAGGACAACAGCATTATTCCGATGCCCGTGGCGGCCGCAGCCGTGGCGCCGGCCTCGTCCACGTCCAGGGTAGCCTTGTGCACCACCTGTGGTTGGACGGAAGCGGGCGATTCGTTAATGGAGGAATGAGAAAGAGGGACGAAAAAAAAATTCTGAAATTTTTTTTACCTTGGAGACGGCTAATTTAGCCTTCTCCGATATGCCTCGGAGGTTGGCGCTGCTACCGAACATGTCCGTCATTCCCATTTCACTCAATGCGTCCTTCATATCGTAGGAGGTCTTGATGGAGAACTTGGGAAGGTAGAGTTCATATTTCCTAAAATCGGAAAAAAAACAGGTAGCCGTAAAAAATGTGTGACGTGTTTATTCAGCGACCATTTGAGTGTTTTACAGCATTTTTCTGATAATATTAAGCGTGTCGCTTCCTGGCCGGAGCCTGTGGGTGGCGCCATTTACACATTTGGAATTCATGTACCGTGAAAAACACGGTGGTTCTCAAACTACGGTAGGAGTAGCGCCAGTTGTACAGTGGTCCCTCGCTATTTCGCAGTTCATCTTTCGCAAGATGGTAACTGTAGCCATCTGTTTCATTGACATAACCGCTAGATGCTAACTTTAGCCGTCTGTTTCATGGACGTCACTGCTAGATGCTAACGTTAGCATCTAGCAGTGACGTCCATGAAACAGACGGCTAAAGTTAGCGTCTAGCGGTTATGTCAATGAAACAGATGGCTACAGTTACCATCTTGCGAAAGATGAACTGCGAACTAGGGAGGGGAGGGGGCTGTGTGTGTGTCAGCAGCCTGGGCTGCTGACACACACACAGCCCCCTCCCCTCCCTAGTTCGCAGTTCATCTTTCGCAAGATGGTAACTGTAGCCATCTGTTTCATTGACATAGCCGCTAGATGCTAACTTTAGCCGTCTGTTTCATTGATGTCACTGCTAGAGGCTAACTTTAGCCGTTTGTTTCATTGTTCAAATATATAATTTGGCAACAAAATCGATGACGTCTTGACTGCCTACAAGCTAGTCTTCGACTGTAAAAAAGAAGCAGTGGAAGCAACTGCTTCTGTTTCTGCAGTTTCTGCAGCCTCGCAATAAAAAAGCCGATTCCTGCTACTACTACGGATATACCTTCGGAACCCGTGGAAGAAGTGCCCCCAAGAAATGGCACCACCTTGTGGAGAGACGTAAAATCAGTAAAAGTCATCATCATTTTTTTTGCGCATAAATACGGCATTGCTACTATAAACCAGGGACCGCTGCACTTGGGCTCTCTACACTGGTACAAACTAGAATTTCGATTTCCTTCGACTATTTCTGACGGATGTCGGACGCTTTTTTTTCCCCACCCACCTCGGTTTGGTCCACTTCAGCCACTTGGTCACGTGAACGGGACAGATGGTTTTCTCCAGTTCCTCCATGTTGTCCGGCAACAGCAACACCATGCTGTAGGTGGAGTTGAAGGGAAGGTGAAGGACTTTGGTGTTCAGCCCCAAATCCTGGTAGATGTCAACGAACTCCTCGGTAGACATCATGTCCACCAGAACCTGGAAGAAAAAAATTGATACAGTATTGCGATACAAATATTTCGCAATATTTCAATGAATGTTTTTTTTTGTACCTTGTTGTTCTCGTCCACCGTGAAATTTTCCTTCCTGGTTCTGGTCGGGTCAAACGGAGTCTTCCACTTCCCTGTTGAGAGAGAGACAGACTACAGGTTAGTGCTGGTACTACACGTAGCTGGGTAGTCGTGACTAGGGGGTTGTCCGATATGAACGGTTTTTGCCAATTTTGTGGAAGCGTTTAATTTCTGATTTCCCACTGTGTCATTGGGGTTTTCATTATCGGAGGAAATCCGACAACGGTACATAATCATGCTAATATTGGTCAACCGATATAATCGGACATCCCTAGTCGCGACCGCTTACCTTTAAAGTAGATGTAGCTGACGAGATACATAGCAACGTCGTCTTCCACGGAGTCCAGCAGCTTGTCGATCTTCCCGCCAGTCTTCCCGGACACGTAGCCGTTGATGGTGTCCAGGCTCTCCTGCTTCTTCGCGAACTCGACGTTGAACGCCTCCGTCGAGTACGACTCCTTCAGGACCTGCAGGAAGTCCGGGTTAGGCTGGAATTTCCGATCCAAGAACGCGGCAGTGCCTTCACTGGTGTCTTGCGAGGAGGACGTCTCGTTTCGCAGCGCGGCGCGGAAAGCCCTGTCGACGTCCGTCTGCTGGAGCAGGGAACTGTTGAAGCCCAGTCCGTCGAAAAGCTGCCGGTGGGTGTCGCCGCGGGCGCCCACGGCCAGGGCCGCCAAGGCCAGGCTCACGCTGCGTGGCGAGTAGAAGACGTTCTTGCCCTTGGATTCAGGGTGAGTGGACAACTTCCTGTACAGGTTGAAGGCAAACTCCCTATTGGCCGATGACACCAAGGACAGAGCGTTAGAGTCCTCGTCCGCCGCAGTGTCCTGCCCATGGCCCAGATGGTGGTGACTTCGGCCCAGACAGACGACCGCGGACAGGATCCAGAAACTCAGGGTGGAACGCATCGTAAACAACTGCAGGGAGAGAGGAGCGACGTTAGTTTTGGGTTACGCAACGTCTGCGAGGAACAAACACTGGACCAAAAAAAAAAAAAATCGGTGATAAATGACCGATGGTCGCTCAAAGGTCGCGTTCTGTTCAAGGTGGTTACTAGAAGGCATGGGTCGGGAGTATTGATTAGGAGTGGTTTTTTTTACGATCATTTACAGACCTGTTTGTTGGACAGGTTTTCGTTTGTTTTTCGTGGTGACTCGACCAGTTAGGATTCAGATACTGATTCGTTTCGGGTTTCTGTTAAGAACAGGAAAAGCGTGAACCGAGGTGGAAACGGTCCATCTGCCGTAGACCTGGTTCAGACAACTGAGATGAGGGAAGAAAAGTCGGTGAGACGAAGGTCGATATAAAATGTTTATGGATGGATGTAGTGACAGACATGTATGTATGCATATATATATATATATATGTATATATGTATGTTTATATACACACATATATACATATATACACATAAATACATGTAAATATATATTTATATATATTTACATATATACATGTATTTATGTGTGTATATATATATATACAAATATACAATTAAATGCATGCATATATGTAAATATATATTTATATATTTATACATACATATATATATATATATATGTATCCCTGTCATTAAACTACTTGAAACTTGGCTTAAATGGTAACTTCTAATAGACAGTAGTATTTCTGTTAACATTCCACTAAGAAAAAGGAGAAAAATAAATGTGTTAGTATGTGTTAGTATTAGTGAATGGTTTTAGTTTCTTACCATCTTCTCGTCAGCGCTCCAGACAGTGAAGCACAGACCGGACGCCGCAATGTCACCGTTTATAAACCCCTGGGGTCCAGAGGCTGAACTTTGGTTTTGTTTACTCCGCGCTATTTGTTCTCTCTTTATATTTGTACTGTCTAATGATTACAGTGGACGACCTCGGAGACGAAGTAAATCAATCTGTCCTGTACCATACAGTACTGAACTGTTTATGTGTTTATGTGTGTATATATATATAGAAACATATATATATATACACATAAATACATGTAAATATATATAAATATATGTTTACATATATACATGTATTTATGTCTGTATATATAGAAACATATATATACACATAAATACATGTAAATATATATAAATATATGTTTACATATATACATGTATTTATGTGTGTATATATATATAGAAACATACATACACAGAAATATATACACACATAAATACATGTATATATGTAAATATATAAAAATATATATTTACACATATATTTATATTACATTTATATATTGTAAATGAACACGGTATGGTACACAACCATGTACCGGACCGTCAGCAAATCATCTTTTTTGTTAGCATAAAACAACGGAATCACGCATTCGTGATTCGCAGATGTAGTCATCGATCACTCCCCCGAGGCCCAACCAGCGGTTCTGAGGCCAGTTTGGTGCCCCATGTCAGGTGCCTCCCCCTCCCCACTCCCCTCGCACCCCCCCACACCTCATTAATAATCACGGTCACATGACAGAGTTTTTAGGATTTATTTGTTGTTCGAAGACACGTAACAATAAAAAAATTAACAAAACAACAAAAATACAATTAATAATAAAGTAATCGTATTTTTTCCACATAGAAATTGATCACTTTTCTTTATTTTTATTTGTTGTTGAAATAGATTTTTTTTCTGTGGAGTTGCGTCATTGCCCCCATCCAGCAGATGTCCGCATTTTATTCCGATAATAAAAACCCGATAACGCCAAATGACATGAAAAAAACGGCTGTATATGAAAGCGATAGTCACTAGAGGGCAGCATTGTAGCTCATTTAATTAATTGCATAATCATACAGAAAAAAAAAAATATTACCAGGCCTATATCGGTTGATATTGGAATCGGAGATTAATTGTTTGGACAGTATCGGTATATCGGATATCGCAAAAAGGTTAATATCGGACATCCCTAATTTTTTTTTTTTAAGAAGAAATTCAACCAAAATATTTTCAGCTCCGTTTGTCGAACAGCTGCTGGTTTAGTCGGATGAGCTGTCGCAGGAATCCCCGATTAGGTATGACGCCGCGGTTGTCCTTCACGGCGCAGATCGCCTCCACCAGTGTCAGGTTCTGCTTTAGCATGAGGTAGGCTAGGACCAGAGTGGCCGAACGGCTCACCCCCACGTGGCAGTGCACCAGGACCGTGCCTGAGGGCGGGAAAAAAAAAATTACAATATTTTTAGTCCAATCAAATAATTTCACTACGCCCCCTACCTCCTCTGCTGAGAGCCGCGTGGATAAAGTCTGCCGCTGATCGGAAGTTGGCGCTCATGTCGTAGTCGCAGGCGTCCCGAGCCTCCACACCCATGTATGTGACCGCCATGTCCTCGTAGATGTCCGGCCGACCTCTGCGTCGGCTGTGGGCCGCGTTTAGGACGTGCGTGATCCGATGCCTGGACAGATCAGATTTGTTTTCTGCGCTTTGTCTGTAAAAAAAAACAACAACAAAAAAAAACACAACATTCCAAAAAAAAAGTGAGCCTTGGAGTCACTACCTCTTTTCGTCCACTAGGGGCACTCTATACGCACAGATATTGTTTTGTTTGAGAGTAAAATTTGGTCCGTGCAGTTAGCGTGCCGATGTAGTAACCCTAAAAATGTCGCCGGTATTTCCTGCCGACAGGTGGGTGTGCGGGGAGTTTGGCGGTGGTGATCTGCGGTACTGCAGACAACTTCCTCCTCCGCCTTGTGGGCAAGTTGTGGCTCAAACGATTGAAAGTTTTGTGGATTAATCATGATTAATTATAATTAGGGATGTAACGATGGGTCGCAAATCAATTAAAATTTCATACGAATGCGTGACAATTCGCATCAGTTAAAATAAAAAATAAATCAAGTCGTAAGGCTGTTATCGCAATCGTCACTGGTCGTACCACGACAGTACACACTCCTGTCCAGCAGGTGGCAGTATACGCCTAACAACATTGGTCGTAACCTGCTATTAAACCCAGATGTCAGGTCCCTACGTTGCATTACTGCCCCCTAGAAGGTTTAAATTGTACTGCACATCCCAGTTACTGTGCACGACAAAAATCCAGAAAGTAAAAAATCGCTGATCCTCAAAGAACCGAGTGCTTCGTCACTTTATCTTTAAATCATATTGGCCAACATCGCGACTGTGTTAGGAATCCAACGCAGGGTCAAACGGTAGCGCCGGCTGGTGGTAATTTAATAAACGTCTATTCAAAACAGGCGAAACGATAGTGTTGTGTTAGCTCTAGATGCTAGCCAGGCTAGTAGTGTCTTCACGAGTCGCAGTAGCGCTAACCGAGGAGTACTTACTGGTCACCGACGTAAAGTCTGGGCCACACTTCGTCCGCGTGGCTGATGATGGCTCTGCCTGTGAACAGTAGCCTCTCCAGCTCGAACACGGCTAGGCCAGGGGAACTCAGATCGATCATCACTTGTCGCGCCGCCGGCTGGTCATTCCAGGACGCGGGAAGTTTACTACGATATGACATAGTCGTACGGAATCGAGCAGTACCGCTCTCCGCTGTTGACCACAACGTCAGTATAAGCTCGCTCTGATTTCAGTTCAGGGGGGGCTGCTCTGCTTCTCACTGACCACCGGGGGGGCGTTCCTAAAAAAGTTGTCACTGACTCATATTAGCCCTAGCACGTGGGCCGCGTTATGGTTCGCATTAAAATAGCCGTCTATTTAAAGATGTGAATGCTGGCAGGCAGGGAGCGCCGCAGCAGACTCTAAGGTCGTCAAGATTAGGGGTGGAAGAAAATAACGACACAATGAAATATCGCAATATTTCCATCCCTGGTCCCGTATCGATCTCCTCGTCATCGTCATCAGTTATTGATTTTTTTTCTCACCAATTCCCAGTCCGATATTCCTGGTGTTCTTCATTTTCTTTTTCTTCTCTAGTGATTCCAAATGTTCCGATGTTCGTAACGTGATATTCCGATCAAACAGAGTCTGAGACTACGATCGCACTTGGACTATAGCTACACTGGAAAGAAAAAAAAAAACAAAAAAAACAACAATATATCATTGTGACTATAGTATTGCAATATATCGTATCACGATATGTATCGTATCGTCAGATTCTTGCTTCTCGATGTGGTTACGCTTAAGTCGAGCATAAAATGTGAATAAAAAGATCGGACTCCTTGTTTCATGCAAAGCTGGTCATTTTTATTTTTATTTTATTTCAATTCGATTTTTTCCTTTGTTTTTTGATAGAAATCCATCCCCCGAAATATGGCACTTTTTTTTTCCTTTTTCTTTTTTTTTTTCTTCTTTTTTTTTTTAAACAAAATCAACATGTTAGAATGACACGAGGAAAAAGGAAAGATCCGACAAATGACGATTTTTTTTTAGCTAACTTGAAGAAACGGAGACTGCGTTGACGCTGGTCCGGTTGGTAAAAGACGGACAAACCTGGTTTGGTTTTTCCCCCCAAACATCTGCTACGCTGCATGTCCTCCTCGGAGCTGCAAGACATCACCCCCCACCCCCACCGACCCACAATCCCGAGGGACGGCACAAGGACACACTACAAGACTTTGTCAGAGTTTTTTCGGTCAGAAATATCCAAGAACAGACCGTGACCTGACCTTGACCCCGACCTTGAACCCAAATCCCAGTCGTCGCAGTTAACCAAACATTTCTGAGCCAAATCTAGCAGCCAATGAAAATTAAGGTGGGTCAGAGTGACCCTGGACCACAGATGCTAAGGACAGACTGAAGTGCTAGCGTCATTACGACGATGGCCCACAGTGAAAACCTCGAGTTCTTGTTGGTTTGACAGATCATGTGACCCCGAGGCTACTAGCGCAAGCGCTCTAAAACTTAAAAAAAAAAAAAAACCTGTCAAAGTTGTGTAGTGTGTCCCCCGTACCGCGTCCTCCTGTGACCTCGGCCCGTATTAAGGCCGCGCCCCAGAAGTTGATCCCTGCACGGTGGCTCAGAGGTCTGAAGATATGTACAACCGAGGTACCGTTGCATCACTCGCACTGGCGTCTCCACCGGGAAGTGTCGAGTCCGTGTAGCGACTATTGCTCATTCCCCGTGAGTCCTCGTGTTTTACAGGCGTTGGATTCGTTGAAGGTATAAGTGGCGGACGCCGCTTAGGAGATCGGACCGGAAACCTCGCCGCGGTCCACAAGCCGGGGGGGAAACGGCGGGACTCGACTCAAAACCTCTCCTTCAGAAAGCTTTCTTCTCCAGCCGGTCCAGAATCGCTTGGATCTTCTGCACGGCCTCCTTGCGGGCGTGTCGGACGCTGTCCTGACCCCGCGTCTCCACGGAGTCCAGCTCCAGCAGCTCTTTGGTCAGCAGTTCCTCTAGGCAGCGGTAACTCTTGTCCGTCTTTCTGCCCACAAACTCGTCCACGTCTTCCTGCAGCAGCGACACCCGGGCCATGACGTGTTGCACCTTGGCGAGACCGGGAACGTGGCTCAGAGGCTGGGGCCCGGCCGGACCCAGGGTCGGACCCTGAGCCGGGGTCGGCGGTTCGGCATTGGGATCGACTCTTCCGGTTTTGTTGTACATCTGAGGAGGGGAGCTGATTTCGGCCGACTTTCCGTTAGCAGAGTTCGACGACGGTGGCGGCCGGAGTTTGGGCGCCACCTGTGGGGTGCACTGGTGCTGAGGGTCCTACGTGGAAACACAACAACACTGTTTAATATTTGGTAAACGTTTGTTACGAGGAGCGTGTATTAGCACCTTGCTGCTCTCCCACCTTGGGCTGATACGGTGGTGGAGCACCGGTTCCGGTGCCCGGCCAGGCGGGGGGGTGTGCCGGACGGGCAGAGATTCCATAGTGGTTTTGCGACGGCTGCCACTGCTGCCGC
>NC_024328.1:14683898-14688697 GCF_000523025.1 Cynoglossus semilaevis
GGTGTACGGTGGGTTTGGGGGCATCGAGTGGCCGCCTTCAGTGTAGTGAGGGTAGGGTCCAGGGGGGTATCCCGACGCCTGAGGAAGACACGTGGGTGTTAAATATGAAATAACAGTGGGGGTGTTTTTCGGGGGTCGTCTCGCATCATGTTTCCCAGGAGTTTTGTGACTCTCCCACCCCCAGAAAAAAAAAGTTTGGGAAACACTGGTCTAGCCCAGATGGGCCACACACACGGTACTCACGCCCTGACAGTGTGGACCAGGGTAGTGCGGGTGATGATGCTGAGAGTGTTGCTGCCCAGAGGCTCCGGTTCCCTGCTCGGCGGTGCAGCCTTGGTTGGCGTAAGGAGCCGGCGCTGCTCTCTGAGGATCGGCAACGTAGAACGGGTTGGACGGATGGAAACCACTGGTTGAATACTGAGCCTGAGTCGGGTTGTAGACCCCGTGGTCGTTGGGGTAGCCTCCAGGCATCACCTGCGGGAGAAAGGGAAGAACACGGGTAGAAATTCAGCCTATGTAGGGTTTGGCTCCAACGTCATAAACGCGGTCTCGTGGACACGCCTTAAACAGCTCAGCTTTAGGGACTTAGCCTGGTATGGGCCGCACCTGTGGGTTGTACGGTGACGGCACCTCCGATCCGCCCGGGTAGGTGTTGGTGTAGTGGCCACTAGAGTGGGACTGAGGATACCAGTAGTGCGACGGGTAGCCTGGATACTGGGAAGCATCCTGTGAACACAGAAAGACACAATTTACAGAGAATCGTAGTCAGGATCGGACGCCGGCAACAGCCGACGTCACGATCGTAATTTTATTTGGTGACAAAAAAAAATTAAAAAAATAAAAAAATTTACAAACCCGTTCCGGAGTTTTTTTTTCATAAATAGCAGAAACTTTTAACCGCATGTCAACTAAGGGTTTTAATTTACGAAACTAACATGGGTTCGCAAATATAGATTATTTATCATTTTTTAAAATTTTTGTATCAAAATTACTTTAATTTTATTTTTTAGAGACTCAACTGCAATTTGGCAATTTTTTGGAGGACAAAAAAACCTGTTACGCGATGTTTTTGTCAACACCGTAACACAATATCGTATGGAACACAAATCGATATCACGATATTTAAAAAAAAAAAAAAACCAACGGTGGGTTTTGCATTTTGCTCCCGTTTGTCTAGCGTGTTAACATAACTTAACCACGTGGTTAACGAAACAGAGTAAACAGACGTAAGCGTCCGTTCGTCCATTCGTTCATTCATTGCCTGCTCACACTGTTTCAACGCAGGTGACCGCCAGGGGGACGGGGCCGCTGGTAAATGTGTCACCTGTGTCTATTAAACACACGTTATTATCGCTGTGGTCACGTCACGATAAAACGTGACAGAACTAAAGCTTAAGGGTCAAGGTACTCATTACATAACGCTAGCTCCGTTAGCCGTTCGGCTAATACGAACACATATCCGCGGTAAAGTAAGCTTTTGTCAAAATACCAGTTTGTTAAAAAAAATTTAAATGGTTAATTTCAATATGAAAAACGTCTAAACCTGTTCTTTACGTACGTACTCACCATCGTGTTAATGCAGTTACTATTCCCCGAGTCACAAGTAGAGGGCCAGCCAGACTTCAGCTCTGACCGATGTTGGTGCATCGGCTAAGCGCGGCTCCGGACGGCTGTCCAATCACCTGCCATAGCCAAACAAACAAACGAAACAACCCTTTACCGAGACCGTCTCCGCGTGTCGTAGTCACCGGTTAGTCTGAACGGCAGTAATCCCTAAATCTCTCTCCGTTTTCTTACTTAAGTACGGCTGGCTTGCTTTCGAATCAGGAAGTGATTGAATGACGCTGGGTTTAGGAAATGCGTTCCTGTCGCTTTAAGAGATCCGTCAAAATGGCCGAGCTCTCACTCTGATTTCTTTTCAAGGCTCAACGAGTCGTTGACCACAAGGCGGGAAATAATAACAGGAGTCCTCCACTCGCTGCTGTTCATAAAGGATCTCTAATTACGTCATCAACAATGTCGGTAATGCAGTTAAAAACAATAATGCTTAAAATATGTATATTTAAATTTCAGTTATCGTTTAAAAACGTTTTATTATCATCTAAATTATAAACGTATTTTTTTAAATCATTAGTAAAAGACTTTTATTTAAAGGCCTACGGGGGCGGTTAACGGTGAACCGGAAGTTTACGCTGCCTTGACATAAGAACACTTCCGTTGCTACACTTCTCCACAGAAAAAACATCATTTTTTGAAAAACATTCATGACTTAAGAGGGCGAACATATTTTCAGACGGAATTACCAGCGAAGGAGCAGCACAAGATGAACTACGTACCGGGGACGGCGAGTTTGATAGACGACATCGACAGTAAGTAACAGCGGAGCCGGATAATAGTCATTATTGCCTTTAAAATGTGACACGAACTGATTCGATAAATACGGTTCAATCCCGCAGAGAAGCACCTGGTACTGCTCCGGGATGGAAGGACACTTATCGGCTACCTCAGGAGCATCGACCAGTTCGGTAATTCCTCCGATATTTACTTTTAAAGAAAAAAGGGGTAGCTAGGTTCACGTCGTACATGCGTTAAACTAATATTTATTTCTTCTCACCAACAGCGAACTTAGTTTTCCATCAGACAGTGGAGCGGATCCACGTGGGGAAGAAGTTCGGCGACATTCCCAGAGGAATCTTCATCGTGAGAGGAGAAAATGTCGTCCTGCTCGGAGAAATCGTGAGTTTATTTTTGATTTGAGACCGATTTTAGCCCATTTAAAGCTATTTTATTTTTTGGGAGGGTTTCATTATTTAAGTACGTTTGTTTTTGAGCACATTTACCGAATTTCATTTTAATTTAATATTAATAACAATAATAATAATACATCTGACTTACAAACAGAATTTACAGAATATCATAAAACCTAAGCAAATATTTATTAAGGTAGAAATGTCTTATATTTTCAGTAAAAAAAAAAAAAAAGCAAGTCAATTGACATTATTCGTAAATGATGACCCCCCCAAAAAAAAACTCATCTGAGGGTCGTGACCCAGTCTTTGAGAAACAATGCTCGACACTGGTGTTTTTTTCTGGGGGACCCGTATTTTAAAAGTCACAAACCTTTGCGACCCACGTCAATTAGAAGTTATTCGTAAACTCCAGGGTAACATGATTTGCGACCCAGTCTTTGGGAAACAATGCCTTACCAAAGCTGAGTCTTTTAACCGCTAGGCTACAAGATTTTTTTTGTGTGTGTTAGTGAAACTGTGAGGTCACTCACCTGACCTTTGACCTTCGTGACTTCTTTTTTTTTTTTTTTTTTTCAAAAATATTTCTGGTTTGTGATGCAGGATGTGGACAAACCCTGCGACACCGTCCTGCAGCAAGTGTCCATAGAAGAAATCCTGGAGGAGCAACGGTTGCAGCAACAAGCCAAACAGGAGACAGAGAAAGTAAAGATGCAGGTCCTAAAAGACAGAGGCCTCTCCGTCCCCAAGGCCGACAATCTGGACGAGTACTGAGAGCGCCCCCCCCTTAGCGTTTCACGAGCCCAGCTTCTTAGTTCGCGTAGGACTCGTACTATTTTTTTTTACTTTGAGACGACTGCTTTGAGCGACACTTATTAAGTGATGCATACTGTATGAATTTAATTTGAAAAATTAAAAAAAAAAAGTAAAAAAATCCAACCAGTGCTCTTAAAGTTTAGATCATGACCAGAAAACGATGGTTACGTTGGCGTTAAAAAAATTTTTTTTTCAATTTTTAAAATTTTTTTAATTTGGTTATTTGGTGTATCCTGCCTTTTTCCTGATGAATGCTGGGATTGGCTCCAGGGTCTGAATGCGATGAATTATGACGATGATAAAAAAAACTCATACTCCATTGAAAAAATTGAAAAA
The DNA here is from genome assembly GCF_000523025.1 of Cynoglossus semilaevis. Lineage (NCBI taxonomy): Eukaryota > Metazoa > Chordata > Actinopteri > Pleuronectiformes > Cynoglossidae > Cynoglossus > Cynoglossus semilaevis. The sequence continues at coordinate 14,687,798 of NC_024328.1, forward strand.
ATGTCTCTTGGTGTTATTTGGTCAACTACTGGTAAAATGTCAAGTCCCTTAAAATTTCTTTTTTTACATTTTGAGTCATTTTAGAGGATGATATATGTTGAAAAAATATTTTTCATGTCAATTAAACATTTAATGATGAAAAAAACATTTTTTTTAGCCAACTAGAGGAAAATTATGTTGTTTGACCTTTGACCTCACAGGTGATGGCATCTTGTCTTAGTTCGAATTAAAAAGTATTTCTAAAAAACTTGTGTACGCAGAGGTTTGCACAGGTACGCAAAAGTACACAGAGGTACGCAAATGGACACGTACACACAGGTATGCAAATGGACACATTTACACAGAAGTACACACAGGTACACAACGGGACACAGGTACAAAGGGACACACAGGTACGCAGAAGTACACACGTACACAAAGGGACACACAGGTACACAGAAGTACACACAGGTGCGCAAAAGTACACACAGGTACGCAAACGGACACGTACACACAGGTGCGTAAAAGTACACACAAGTACGCAAAGGTATACACAGGTACACAATTGTTTTGCTACATAAAAGGCGTGTAAGTGTAATGTAAAACATCTACCACCAGAGGGCAACATTACCCTAATTTCTGAGGATAAAATGTTCTCATTCAACAGAATGGACTTTTTATTGTATATATAGTAGTAGTAACTATTAGTATTAGTATTATATATAATATTAGTAAAAAAATATATACTTCATATAATTAAAATATGAAAATATATTTATATTCTCATTTTTTGATTAATTTCTTTTTTTTAATAAAAATGACATTAGCACCACCACAGGTCAACACGGTGAAGTGCAGCCTCCGGTGTAGAGCCCGGTTCCAGCTTGTGCCGCCGCCACATTAGCAGAGCTCCCGGCGGGG
>NC_024328.1:14688964-14689499 GCF_000523025.1 Cynoglossus semilaevis
TCACCGATGCTGCCGGGCTGAGCGCAGCCGAAGGTGCGGCGGGAGATTCCGCATCCACGCTACGCACGATGGGAAGCAGCGTTTGCGCGAAGCGGGAGTAGAAAATGCAAGCGACGAGAACCATGTTCAGCTCACGGCGCCGCCAACCGTTTGACATCCTGTTCTCTGTGTCGATAAGAGCGAGAACCGCTCGGACGAGTGACGAGTGAGTGAACCGAGTCGAGTCGAGCCGAGCCGAGTCGATAGTACCGCTTTGGACCCGCGGACCGGACGAGAATCGACGAAACCTCTGTGTTTGAACCTTTTCACCGATGGAGCTGGAGAACATCGTGGCCAACACCGTGCTGCTGAAAGCCCGCGAAGGTAAGTCGGCGGCACCGACCGCAAACACTACGGTAGGCCCCGCGGGGGTTGGCGCACGGTACGCAGAGGAAGGTGATAATAACCGCGCTGAGGCGCAGGTAGAAAACTTACTGATGCAACAGAGGGGAGGGAGGGACGGCGGTCACTCGAACCCCTGACTCCCCCCCCCCCC
>NC_024328.1:14689562-14689968 GCF_000523025.1 Cynoglossus semilaevis
AGAGAGGGGGGGGGGGGAGGGGGGAGAGGGGGGGGCGGCCTCCCACATCCGCTTTCGCTGTCTGTGGAAATGAATGTGCTCTTTCGCAATATTATACATGCCGAGACACACACACACACCGGGAATGTCTTGTTTCTGGAGCGGGGAGAGACGACCGTAGGCCGGCTGGTATTTACGCCGGGATCTGCTGACGTGACCGGGGTTGAAATGTATGTCTGGAGGGAGGGAGAGAGAGGGAGAAGGGGAGAAATCATTTTCAAGATTTTCCTTTATGTATCATTGGTTGTTCGGAACAGCAATTTCAATTAAATATATCATATAGCAAACAAACACAGTGATATTTAAGAAGTGAAATGAAGTTTATAGGATTTACAGAAAGTGTGCAATAATTACTTAAACAAAAGTA
>NC_024328.1:14690251-14697907 GCF_000523025.1 Cynoglossus semilaevis
CTGTCAGTTTCCACTATGAGGAACACAGTTAGGAAATGGAAGACCACAGGCACAGTTCTAGTTAAGGCCTGTAGTGGCAGGCCAAGAAAAATCTCAGATAAGCAGAGGTGAAGGATGGTGAGAACAGTCAAACTCAACCCACAGACCAGCTCCAAAGACCTCCAACATGATCTTGCTGCAGATGGTGTCACTGTGCATCGTTCCACTATTCAGCGCACTTTGCACAAGGACATGCTGTATGGGAGAGTAATGCGGCAGAAGCCTTTTCTGCGCCCATGCCACAAAAAGAGTGGCTTGAGGTACGCTAAAGCACATTTGGACAAGCCAGCTTCATTTAGGAATAAGGTGCTATGGACTGATGAAACTAAAATTGAGTTATTTGGACATAACAAGGGGCGGTATGCATGGCGGTAGAACACAGCAATCCAAAACAAACACTTGCTACCCACAGTTACATTTGGTGGTGGTTCCATCATACTGTGAGACTGTGTGGTCAGTGCAGGTACTGGCAATCCTGTTAAAGTTGAAGGTAACATGGATTCCAGTCAGTATCAGCAAATTCTTGCAAAACACAATGTTCAAAAATCAGTGACAAAGTTGAAGTTGCTCCAGGGCTGGATACTTCAACAAGACAACGACCCTAAACACACGCTCAAATTCTACCAAAGCGTTTATGCAGAGGAACAAGTACAACGTTCTGGAATGGCCATCTCAGTCCCCAGACCTGAATATAATTGAAAATCTGTGGTCTGTTTTAAAGTATATGGACATATATAATATACACTGGAATATATAGACATGTATAATATACACTGGAACATATAGACATATATAATATACACTGGAATATATAGACATGTATAATATACACTGGAACATATAGACATATATAATATACACTGGAATATATAGACATGTATAATATACACTGGAACATATAGACATATATAATATACACTGGAATATATAGACATGTATAATATACACTGGAACATATAGACATATATAATATACACTGGAATATATAGACATGTATAATATACACTGGAACATATAGACATATATAATATACACTGGAATATATAGACATGTATAATATACACTGGAACATATAGACATATATAATATACACTGGAATATATAGACATGTATAATATACACTGGAACATATAGACATATATAATATACACTGGAATATATAGACATGTATAATATACACTGGAACATATAGACATATATAATATACACTGGAATATATAGACATGTATAATATACACTGGAACATATAGACATATATAATATACACTGGAATATATAGACATGTATAATATACACTGGAACATATAGACATATATAATATACACTGGAATATATAGACATGTATAATATACACTGGAACATATAGACATATATAATATACACTGGAATATATAGACATGTATAATATACACTGGAACATATAGACATATATAATATACACTGGAATATATAGACATGTATAATATACACTGGAACATATAGACATATATAATATACACTGGAATATATAGACATGTATAATATACACTGGAACATATAGACATATATAATATACACTGGAATATATAGACATGTATAATATACACTGGAACATATAGACATATATAATATACACTGGAATATATGGACATATATAATATACACTGGAATATATGGACATATATAATATACACTGGAACATTAAACATACATAATATACATTGGAACATATAGACATATATAATATACAGTCGGCGTGCCCTGGTGGCGGCGGCAGTATGAATGGCAGAGTCTACAGTGTACACAGAGGATCATTTGAGGTCACAGAGCAGCCACAGAGGGCAGTGTTTATTCCTGCTTGTTTACGCATGCACGTCCCAGCCGAGCACCAGAGACGTGTCCTCTGTCTTAGTCTTGACGGGGGGGGCAGAGGTGGGGGCTGGAGCTGCAGACCCTGGTCTGGTTCAGTCCACAGTCTGACTATTATTATTATTATTGACGACCGGTGTTTGAAGGAGTTACTGTATATAGTATTGGAAAGGATGCAATATATACAATATACCAATATAAACATGACATATTGAAATACATTATATATGCACGCATATATACATACAGTATATACTGGATATAGAAATATACTAGCAAACATATATTAAACATATACACATACATATATACAACAACACACCTTACATACATTATATATGTATATATATGCTCTATATATACATATATACATACTGTTTCCACAGGATATAGAAAGATAATATCAAACATATCATATATAACATACACATTTATACTTATATACACACATAAATATACATGCACATATATACAGGATATAGACATGTAATATCAAACATTATCATATATTAAACATACACACATATACATCTAAATACAGGATATAGACATAATATCAAACATAAACGATAATCTATTAAACATATACACATATATACTGTACATACCAATATAAACACAATGCACATTGCATACATTATATATGTATATATTCACACACACAAATATATACACGCATATACATAAACCAATATAAACACAATGCACATTGCATACATTATATATGTATATATTCACACACACAAATATATACACGCATATACATAAACATATATTTCTAATCGTAAATGGAATTTAAGATTGTGGTTATTGTCGTGTTGTTGCACGTACTCCCTCACCCGTCCGTTCATTCGGATATTTAACCGCTAATAATAAACGTGATAATGTCAAATGTTGTTAACTCGTAATTAATGCTAACTAACGACGGTTAAAACCAGCGGCCAATTGGTTTTCACCGATGGTCGAAAACTAAACTAAAGCCTGTTTCATCTTCTGCTCGTTATGTTTTTTTTATGCATATGTTTTAGCTCGACTTTGTAACGTTGGCCGACAGCAAAGAGATCACAGCTGTAATACCAAGTTACACCAGTAGATTTATGTGTGCTTAAGCAGATTGAGTTGCAGTAATGTAACATAGCCGAGCCGTTTGGGGTCGGAGCTGACGGAGTGAATCCGACTCCGACGCCCGAGGGGCTGCTGCTTTGTGTCGTCGTATTGTCGAACGCAGAACGTTACATAAGTAAACGGATCGAATCACGGATCGGAGCGAACACCAGATAAGTTGGCTGAACCTGCGGCTCCAATTTTGAGGGTCGGTGTTGGTGTCAGAGGTCGGATGTCAAGCTGCTACGCTAATATTTTCTATTACAATTTTCCCCCTTGGACTATAAGTCACACTTTTTTCATCCTTTGACTGGTTTTGCGACATATATTAAAATAATACAATTTCACATGTTTATTTTCACTACCACTAGAGGGCACTCTAGACTTGTGTAGCAGAATCTGCTTCTCCTGTAAGTCGAGATTTTTTCATTCTTTGGCTGGTGCGACTTATACTCCAGAGCGCACAACATTCGTCCCACGATGGGTTAATTAATAGAGTGACGCAGGCTGCCACAGGAGGCGCCGCTAGGGATATGTAGCTCCTCTGGGAATCGAACCCACTTCTCTCTGCGTGCGAAACATTTCCATAATAACAATTATTATATTTTATTTATTTATAAAATAAATTAAAATAATGTTTTATATTTATAATTATTTATATTTTTAGATTAATATATTTTTATTTTTTTATAATTTATTATATATTAAATTTAAAAAATTGCACAAAATAAAATCTTATTATTAGTAGCAGTTTTATATTAGATCCATATATTATATATGTCTATTCCAGTGTATACTATATATGTCTATATATTCCAGTGTATATTATATATGTCTATATAATCCAGTGCATATTATATACTGTATGTCTATATATTCCAGTGTATATTACATATATCTATATATTCCAGTGTATATTATAAACAGTATGTCTATATAATCCAGTGCATATTATATATGTCTATATATTCCAGAGTATATTATATATGTCTATATATTTCAGTCTATATTATATATGTCTATATATTCCAGTGTATATTACATGTCTACATATTTCAGTGTATATTATATATGTCTATATATTTCATATTTGTCCAGTGTAAGAAACACATTTAAACACGTTTGTCGACGATGAGTGACCGAACAGTCTGTGTTTTTTTGTTTTTTTTTTTATCTTAAAACTTGCTAGAAATGTGGCTGGAGTCGTGTCTTTATCTCACTCCTCCGTAGACACTGCACCACTGGCCTCTCCGTGTGTTATGAGTGGGTTGGTTTTGTTTTGTTTTTATTTATTTATTTATTTATTTTTTGTTTGTTTTTTCTTGAGTGGAAAAAAAAATTTGCCCGATACTTTCTGTATTGTTATTGCTGCCTCTGCCCACACACACACACACACGTCAGTACCCACACAGGTTACGCACGGTTTCTAAATTTCTGGTGGAATTCTGGTAAATGTCAGGAGTCACGTCGGGACAAAGCGGAGACAGGAAGTCTGATGAAGACTCCAGGAGTGTATGATGACGATGATGATGATGATGATGATGTCCCAGGGTGATTCACTTAAGTGCGTCTTAATGGACGCCCCCTGTTGACGCATCTGATTAATGGCACGTCTCGTAAATTTAATGGACAACAATCGATGTCCTAAAGTCTGGAAGTTTCCTTTCGCTGAGCTGCTTCTTAATGTTCCTGAATGTCTACAGGTTTTAATCAATGTGGTTTCCAAAGTAGCGGGTGCGGCCCTCAGAGTGGTACCAAAGAGTGGAAGTAGATTTCAGTTTGTTTTAATTGCGATGTTTTATAAAAAAAATGATAGAGTTTGGTGGAGATTTGAAGAACAAGCTTTTGGACTAGGTGGCAGAGGGGTTTGGGAGGGCGGGGTCACATGACGGTAGTCGAAGGCTTTAATGAGTTGAACAACTTCCTGTATAAGTTTGGTTGAAATTCGCTAGCATTGACGCGCGTAGAGAAGACTTTAAGAGACGTTACGCTAGAATACCTCAAAACAGGAACAAGGGTGAACCAAATGCTACAGGATGTATCTGTGTGTGTGTGCGTGTGTGTGTGTGTGTGTGAATGCACCTGCAGAAACTGTTACAGTTTTTTATTGTGGGGATATTTTGAGGGTCCCCTCTGAGGGACGTGTAATTTGTTGTCACAAAACAATACACAAACGTGTATGTGTGTGTGTGTGTATGAATGCACCTGCAGAAACGGTTACAGTTTTTTTTTTGTGGGGACAATTTGAGGGACCTGTTGTTAGGAGTTGTCACAAAACAATACAAAAACGTGTATGTGAATGCACCTGAAGAAACGGTTACAGTTTTATTTTTTGTGGGGACATTATGAGGGTCCCCACTGAGGAACATGTAGTTTGAAGTTGTGTCACAAAACAATACAAAAACGTGTATGTATGCGTGTGAATGCACCTGCAGAAACGGATACAGTTTTTTTGTGGGGACATTTGACGGTCCCCACAGAGACACGTGTAATTTATTGTCATAAAACAATACAAAAACGTGTTTGAGTGTGTCATTTGTGTGTGGTGGTGAACAAACAGAGACGACATTGTGGGCGTGTCTCCCGGGTTATACCCCGGTTCCTGGGTCTTTATGGATGAGCAAACATGCGCTCCGCTCCCGGAGCTCTGACTGGACGGCTCCACGGATACGATTCCACTCTATGGAGAAATCTGTTTTGTTTGTTTTTTTTTGTTTTTTTGGCCAACTGTCAACAAGCCGCCGCGGTCACGAACCGGTTTGTCCACCTCTGTGTGTGTGTGTCAACCCGTGACTCCTGCCCTCGGGGCCAGCCGGATATTTATAGTCGGAATGATTACGAGGACGTAAAGATCGCGCTCCAGACATAGCCGCGGGCTACGTGCCGTGAGCTCACGTAGCGATCTTGGGGTTATTTAAGTTGAAGCTGCGTCGCGTGCTCCCGCGTCGATGTCGCAGGTTTTTGTTTTGGAAGCAGTATAGACGCGGCCTCTCATTTACGTCAACAAACCCGCATTTACATTCAGACGTCGTACACACCGCGTTCCGAGTTGGAACCAGGTGTTAGCGTCAACAGTACCGGTAGGACTCGGTGTGTTTGTACAGAAAAAGTCTCGTAACGTCGAATCTGATTGTGTTAGCATAGCATTTTAGCACGACAAGAGGCAAAATCAACACGTTATTTTTATTCGCAACTTCAAAAGCAATATTTCCGAGGTCGTTTTGAAATAGTGGTTCTGAAAATAAGGGGTGTGGTCCTTGAAGGCAAATTATAAACATTTTTAATTAAATAAATTGTAAAATTAAAATTTGAATTTTAATAAATTCATAATTTAAGTTGCCTGAAATTTAAAATTTAAGAAAATTTTAAATTTTCTTAAGAATTTTTTGTATTTTTATATTTTTTTTTATAAAAATATACATTTTTTAAATATTTTTTATATTTATTTTATATAAACTTCCTTAAAAAAACTTCCTTAATTTGTAAAGCAAATTCATTTTAATTTTAATGCAGAAATAGTGACCCCTGCTGGTTTTCAAAAATGTTTTATTCATGGTAAAAAAAATTGATTTCTCGAAAGTTTAAACTTAGTAAATGAAATGTAAATTTATTTTGCAAATGTGGTCATTTGTCCTTTGTGTAAAAAAAAATTGCAAATCTTTGATAAAACACGTGCTAACCTGCGGTTGTCGTGCTCTTTTACGGTCAAGTCCGGGACTTGAACAGCTGGGGATTGTGGGAGAGGAGGAAGTGTTGCGATCTGCGTGTGAGTCACCGGCCCCGGGCCGAGAGCAACCAATCAGAAAAGTGAGATTGTTAGCCGCTTTTGTAACAAAAATAAAAAAATTAGCAGTGACGCTAACATCATTTTTCCTAACCCGGGGATTGTCGAAAAGATCAAAATATTGTCCTAAAATGCGATAATATGTTTAATATTCATTGTCGTGACGAGGCAATAGTTGCCGATCGATTGATCGATTAACACGGCATGTTTTTTTGTTTCTTTTACACCGAGCCGTTCGTGGACTCTCCTGAGCCGCAGCAGAGCCGTTAGCGTAGCTGCTAAATAGCACTAATAAACGCTAACGCGACCGTTACGAACCGAATGTTAACCCCCGTTGGTTTGTAACGTCTCAGTGAAATAAGTCATTAAAAAAAAGTTGCTATCGTCGTTGATTCTAAGACGTTAGCCGAGTTAGCCGCGGCGGCTAGCACGGAGGATAAAGGAGAAAGAAACGGAGCAACGTTTGTGTTTTTTTCCCCGGGAAAATGTATTAAAAAATTCTGTAAAAATTTTTAAGATGAATGAATTTTATTTTTGGTCCTAGGTTTAGGACGTAATTATTAAAAAAAAAAAATTTAAATGCTACCCCACATTTTACATTCTATACACCGGTCAACTTTAAGAAAAATTTTTACATAATTTTTTTAAAATTTATTTTATTTTTATCTCCTGTGGAGACCAGATAAACATCTGCACTGGTGGGTAAAAAAAAACGTGTATCGTGAGTTTGCGTCTGCTGCCAGTGCAGGTGCAGGGAGCAGTTGCGACGCACAGCTGGGGTTCAGGATGTGGTTTTCCGATGCTTTTGTTCACAGCGTGCAGATTCGTCACCGAGGTCTCAGCGTAGTCTGATCCTGTGTTCGTTAGAAACGCACCAAAAA
>NC_024328.1:14697936-14700938 GCF_000523025.1 Cynoglossus semilaevis
CCACATTCCTTAGCCACGGTTCGTGATTACTCGAGGCAAGTCAAGTTTTTTTTTTTTCTAGAAGTGTGCCCCCTTCAGGCTGTGCAATTTTTTTTTTAATGTTTAATTAAATTAATTTTTTATTTTTTTACCGTGTTGCCGTGTTGTAGCTAATGTTATCTCTGGTGTTTTTACATGGACTGTTGTAGCTAATGTTAGCTCTGGTGTCTGTACCAGGACTGTTGTAGCTAATGTTAGCTCTGGTGTCTGTACCAGGACTGTTGTAACTAACGTTAGCCCACTGCAGACCCATACCAAACAATTTACGGACCGGCACTAGTCGCCGTACCAGGGGTTGAGAACCCTGACATACAGTATATAATATTTCTTGATTCTGCTCATGAACAAATACGAAGCCTGCGGAGACAGAACCCGGTTGAATCGGTCATCTGACATTTGCGATGAGACACAACATATCAAAGACGTGACTATTGTAGTTCGGGGGCCGAACGTGAGAAACTGCGAGGGCGAGTCGGACTCGCGGCACACCTGCAGATCGTTATGCAAACACGCAATTTCACTCCTACGCACAATCAAATGTTATGCAAAAACAGTTGCGAGGCAATGAAGCTTTCCAGGAACCGCGTTGGAAAAAATAAAAGACGACCGTAATATATGTAATAATTTAACAACAAAAAAAAATGACATGAGAGTTCGTTTTTAAATCCATTGTAAATTTTAAGTGCGTCACTTATTTATTATTATTTGATAGAAATATAGATTCCGTCTTCGCTTGGGATCTCCACGTAGGAATGACGTGGAAACAGTTCTATTGCCTCTGCTGCCCCGGAGAGGCCCGACTAAAATTAAATATTCTCCGCCACGTGTGAAAACGTACAAGAAAAAAATCTAGATCATAATAAAAATTGCGTTCCTTATCGGTACTGCGTCTTTGCAACTACCACGGGCTACCACAGGGGGTGCCATTAAGCACGTGGTTTACTTCACAAATAAAAAATCAATTGATATTTGACGTTGTCTGTCGTGACATTTTGGATTGGTATGTCGTGAGTTCAGCCACGTACGAATCTCCCCCGTGAGCGACCGGCGCGCTAGCACAAGGCCACCATCGACACTGTTTTTTTTTTTTTTTTTTAGCTTACTGGGCCACAGGGGCCGTTTGACCTTCTCTGTCAGTGTTTGCTTGACTTTTGGAGGACATTATCGTAGCAGTAGTGTTTGCGATCTCAATCTATTCAAAAACTAAAACACAAATATATGCAAATATATTTGGCCCTCTGACGTGCGCTGCGGCGTCGGTACATTTGCCTATCGGCTAAAACAACAGAACTAGCGCTTGGTGTTTTTATTTCCGATCTTAACTTTTCCTGGGAAAAAAACAAACACCTGCTTGAACCGCTTTCAGAAGATAAAATATCTGATCGTACGCTTACGCAAATAGCCCTGACATTTCCTCGTTGTAGTGGGGGAAGTTGGGACTGTGGGCTGTTGTGTGTGTGTGTACGGTGCTAGCAAAAGCTAGCTCTAGTATATTGCAGTAAGGCTCGCCTTCCTCGGGGGGGCACCAAAGCTCATAAGAAAGGCGGGACGTGGGACAATGTGTTAGCTAGCTAGGTTAGAAAGGAGAGCGCTAGAAGAAACAGGAGCGAACGTTAGCTACAACACTGGTACATACACCAAAGCTAAAGCTAGCATCGTAGCTGAGCTTCGACAGGGTTTACTTTACACTCAGGCGATCGGTGATGACTAGCTACTACAGTGTGTATCTTAGTCGTGTTGTGGAGTTTTTTTTAATTTTTTAATTTTTTTTTTTTTTTGCTGCCCCCTGCAGGTGGAGGAGGAAAGCGCAAAGGGAGGAGCAAGAAATGGAAGGAGATCCTTCGATTCCCTCATATTAGCCAGTGTTCCGAACTGGGGAACAGCATCGGTAACTGTTGCGTTTTTTTCTCACTTTAATGCGAATTGTGATTATTTAGTTATGTATTTATTTATGTATTTTTCCTCGTTTCGTAGAAAGGGACTACGTTTGCCTATGTGAGAAACAGCCAANNCTCTTCCGACTTTACTGCGAGACCAAACCCAGTTTGCAGCGATGCATTCGGTTACTGGACGCAATGGTACACACACACACCAGAGCTAACGTTAGCTACAATAGTCATAGTACAGACATCAGAGCTACGGTTAGCTACAATAGTCATGGTACAGACATCAGAGCTAGCGTTAGCTACAATAGTCGTGGTAGAAACACCAGAGCTAGCGTTAGCTACAATAGCCATTGTACAGACACCAGAGCTAGCGTTATCTACAATAGCCGTGGTAGAGACACCAGAGATAGTGTTAGCTAAAATAGCCGTGGTCCAGACACCATAGCTAACGTTAACTACAATAGTTGTGGTACAGACACCAGAGCTAACGTTAGCTACAACAGTCCTGATACAGGCACCGGAGCTAACGTTAGCTACAACAGTTCCGGATACAGGCACCAGAGCTAACGTTAGCTACAATAGCTCTAGTCTCTGTACCAGGACTGTTTTAGGGATACAGGCACCAGAGCTAACGTTACAATATCAATATATATAGTTATATATTTTTTTACAGTTTTATGTTTATAATTAGTGTTAATATATTTGATATATTTGACATCACCGACTTGTTTGGTTATTTTAGGAAGACTACGAGGTGACACCGGACGAAAAAAGAAAAAGTACCGGGGACCAGATCATCAAGACGTTTCTCTCCAAACAAGTACGAGTCCTAACTTTTTCCGCCCGTCACCAGAATATAGACGTAACGTAACATAACGTAACGTATGTATCTTTGTTTACACATGCTAACGAAGTCACCTCAGCGAGTGGACGTAGCCGAGGTTTTTGCCGACACCTGCAGGGAGAACCTGGAACTCAGTCCGTGTAAGGAAATCTTCAGTGATTGTCGCAGGTGAGTCGCGCTGCCTCCCCCAATGTCTCTCCGTTTCTACGATCTGACACAGGGGTTTGTGTTCC
>NC_024328.1:14700959-14721897 GCF_000523025.1 Cynoglossus semilaevis
CTTCCTGAGTGACGGTGCATTCAAGGACTACCAGAACTCCATGTACTTCGACCGATTCCTGCAGTGGAAGATTCTGGAAAGGTCGGACGAAACTTTTTTCTTTTTTTTTTTCATCAATATCGTCTTCGATCGTGAAGTTATACTGTTTTTTATGTGGAATGAAAATTAAAAATATATATATATATTTTTAGGGATGTCCAATATCAACTCTTAGCCTATTTCCGATGTGCTGGTATATGTTGTCCGAACACGTAATTTCCGATTCCGATATCAACTGATATCGGAGTGGTGACCTAGTGAATAAGGGCATTAAGTGCCGCCCGTTCACTAAGGTGGTTTATAGCAGTGTTTCTTAATCATTTCTTTGCATGCTACCACTACGGGGCAGAATTCTTTTTTTTACCCTCCCAAATTGAAACATTATAAACCTGGTAATTTTTTTTTTCTTTTTTAATTTCGATTATTATCAAAATCGATTAATAAAAAAATTAGCTGCAATGCTGCTACCTAGTGGCGGTCACTTTCATATACAGCCTTTTTTTTTTATTTAGCGCGACCCGGGCATTCTGTTTTTCGGCTTTTCATAATCAGAGATAACTATGCTTATCGGACTGATAATATGGGTCGGTCGATGTTATCGCATTTTTTTTGCATCTTGTATGTTACAACGTAAAAACATGGACTCGCACTTTTAAAGTTAGCTTCAGAGAACGCCGAACGTCCCAAATGAGCTATCGTTAATTACCCAACTCACTCAGTTACGACCGTTCAGAAGAGTCCGACGCCACTCGGGGCGAATTACATCCTGTCAAGTGTCTGTAAAAAGGTCGTGAAGTCGCAAAGTTTAAAAGCCTCCGAGAAGCCGCGCCCTTGTACAGGAAACGGACTCCGGATGGTGTCGAGTTCTGGATCAATATCATACAAGCTTCTTCTGTGTTAATGGGTTCTCTGTGTTCTCTCTCCTCAGGCAACCAATCACGAAGGACACGTTCAGGCAGTACCGAGTCCTGGGGAAGGGGGGGTTCGGAGAGGTAAGATGGCCGACATTGCAGATGTCCGACACAACACCACGTCGTGACCGGACGGTTATCAGATTAATGTAGGGATGTCGGAACTTTTTGCCGATATTTGATATACCAATATTGTCCAAACACTAAATTTCTGATTCCGATAACAACCGATACCGATATATGCTGCCGTTTGCCGCCAAAAATGAGGTAAAACCCTCGTGACCCTACAAGCGATTTGGCAACTCTCAGGCATTGTCTTATCGGGTTTTCATTATCGGAATGTCTGAACCTTTTGCTGATATTGTCCAAACACTTAATTTTTGATTCCGATAACAACCGATACCGATATAAGCCGTTGTTTGGCCCCAAAAATTTGGTAAAACTCTTGTGACCCTAAAAGCAATTTCGCAACTTTCAGGCATTCTATTATCGGAAGAAAAATCCAATAACGATTTTTACCGATATTACACAATTATGCTAATATTGGGCCTCAGAGTAGCTACGTCCAGAAAAGTGGACCGTCATCGCCCGACTGACCTTACTCGATTTGGGCTTTGGGAACCGCTATCTTGGTTCCCAAACCTGGTGTGGGGCTAAAAATCGCCAGCGGTACAGTTTTTGTGATCTGCGAAATCTCCCGTTTCGTTTTCTCAGGTGTGCGCCTGCCAGGTCAGAGCCACGGGGAAGATGTACGCCTGCAAGAAGCTGGAGAAGAAGAGGATCAAGAAACGCAAAGGAGAGTCCATGGCGCTGAACGAGAAGCAGATCCTGGAGAAGGTCAACAGTCGCTTTGTGGTGAGTTCCGCTCTCGAGGTTGCCGCCACCCCCATCCCCCACTGGAATCGCGGCTTTTGAGCGTGTTCCCTGTCGTTCCCCTTCGCAGGTGAGCCTGGCGTACGCGTACGAGACCAAGGACGCCCTGTGTCTGGTGTTGACCATCATGAACGGCGGAGACCTGAAGTTCCACATCTACAACATGGGGACGCCGGGCTTCGACAAGGACCGGGTCCAGTTCTACGCCGCTCAGATCTGCTGCGGTCTGGAGCATCTGCACCGGGAATGCATCGTGTACAGGTAACGCCACGCGGTGCGATATGTGTCAAGATGGAGTCGCAAAAGTGTAGTGGTTGTTGTTTTATTTAAATAAATAAATAAATTGTATTCATATTTTTAAAAAAATAAATAAATAAATTTTATTTTTTTTTTTTATTAAATTTTTTTTTGCATCATGTTGTAACTGTTTTTTATTTTATTTTGTTTATTTATTTATTTTTTTTTTCAACTGACTTTTAAAATATGGGTAACCTCACTTTTTTGGGGAGGGGGATCGTCTCACATCATGTTTCCCAGGAGTTTACGAAGGAGTTTTTTTAAATAAAAAAAAAAATTGTAATTTAAATGTTTTTTTTTTTTTATTATTATTGTTTTTAATTTTTTTTCCTTAAATTTATTTATTTTAATTTTTTTAAATTTCTTTTTTAATTATTTTATTTAATTATTTATTTTTTTTATGTATTTTTATTTTATTTTTTAAAGTTTTAGGAAGTGCTGTAGCAGTTAGCACGCCTGCCCCGTTAGCACAGAGCAGGTAGTCCCGGGTTCGATTCCCGGAGGAACCACTTATTTGGCGCCAAAAGGGGAATTTATCAAATTTTTGAAAGTGTCCGAACAATAACATCATATATTTATTTATCTATTTCAACAACTGTCAGTTTAGGGGTAATATACCTTTTTCCCTTTAGCAGACGCTTTTAGCCAAAGCGACCGCTTCCGAGACAGGTGTGCTAACCGCTACACTCTGGGACCGATTATCCAACTTCATTACAGGGAACCAATGCTAAAGTGCCAAACGTGGGCCACGAACCATAGGTTGCAGACGCCTAGTCTAGGTCAAAACAAGTTGCGATACTTAATAATTCTCTCTCGACATTCTCGTTGACTGCGTGCTCTGTTTCTTCCTGTCAGGGACCTGAAACCCGAGAACATCCTGTTGGATGACGACGGTGAGTTTTTTCAGTTTCGCATTCAGATATTGAGTGTCACGTTCGACATTTCCTCAGACGTTTATATCCGACTCACGATTGTCTCATCTCGTGACAGGACACATCCGCATCTCCGACCTGGGGCTGGCCATCAAGGTGCCTGAGCAGGAGCTGATCCGAGGCCGGGTGGGAACTGTGGGATACATGGGTAAGAAAAAAAAGTTTCAGGGTAGTCGGGGTCACAGGTATACACTGGGGGTCACAGGTATATAGTTGGGGGTCACAGGTATACACTGGGGCTAGCAAGTAAACACTGGCGGTTACAGGTATACACTGGGGGTCACTAATATACACTGGGTGTCACTGGTATACACTGGGGGTCACTGGTATACACTGGGGGTCACTGGTATACAGTGGGGGCTCACTGGTATACAGTGGGGGCCGCAGGTATACACTGGGGGTCAACGGTATACACTGGGGGTCACTGGTATACACTGAGGGTCACTGGTATACACTGGGGGTCAAAGGTATACACTGGGGTCACTGGTATACACTGGGGGTCACTAGTATACAGTGTGGGTCACTGGTATACACTGGGGTCACTGGTATACACTAGGGGTCACAGGTATATAGTGTGGGTCACAGGTATACACTGGGGTCACCATATACCAAGCAGACCCAGTAGGTGGCAGTAATGAATCGTACAAGAATTCTATCAACTGGTAAAGAAAAAGAAGCTTCGGCCAAGGCTACACTATAAAGCTAGGTTTAGCTTGTTCTAGCTTCGCCGTGTAGCTTTCCGGGTTAGCTTGTTGTAGTTCAG
Organism: Cynoglossus semilaevis; assembly: GCF_000523025.1. Taxonomy (NCBI): domain Eukaryota; kingdom Metazoa; phylum Chordata; class Actinopteri; order Pleuronectiformes; family Cynoglossidae; genus Cynoglossus; species Cynoglossus semilaevis. The sequence goes on from NC_024328.1 coordinate 14,704,775, forward strand.
CCTATCCTAGTCTAGGTAGACTAGACCCAGCTGGACTGACCAAATATCTACCCTCTAACACGCTCCATACCGGAGAGTTGCTACCGTGCTAGATGCTAACACGTCGCTAACCCGCCCGTCCCTTCCTCCTGCACAGCTCCGGAGGTGATCAACAACGAGAAGTACAGCATGAGTCCCGACTGGTGGGGCCTGGGCTGCCTGGTGTACGAGATGACGGCTGGGCGCTCGCCCTTCCGGGCCCGCAAGGAACGGGTGAAGAGGGAGGAAGTGGAGCGGAGGGTGCAGGAGGAGGAGGAGGAGTACAACGACAAGTTCACCGAGGACACCAAGGCTATCTGTAGAATGGTGAGGCACCGCCAAAAAAATAAATAAAAAGTTCTGACTTAGAAGATGTCATGAATCATGTGCTCTTCTGCCGCTCCAGCTGCTGACCAAAGACCCCAAGCAGAGGCTAGGTTGCCAGGCGGACAAGGCGGCCAGCGTCAAGGCTCACTCCTTCTTCAAAAATATCAACTTCAAGAGGATGGAGGCCGGGATGGTGGAGCCGCCCTTCGTGCCCGACGTGAGTAGTTCCCCGGTCTGGGTCCGTGCCCCACGAGTTTGGACTAGAACCGGAAATGAGAACGTACGGAATAAGGATGGTCTGGTACCGTTTCGATAAGAATGGTTTGGTACTGATCCAATAAGAACAGCCCGGTACTGGTCCAATTAGAATGGTTTGGTACTGGTCCAATAACAAGGGTCTGGTACCGGTCCAGTAGAAATTGGCAGGTATCAATCAAATAAGAAGGTTCTGGTAGTGGTCCAGTAAGAAAGGTCTGGTACCGGTCCAATTAGAATGGTTCGGTACTGGTCCAGTAAGAATTGTCCGGTACAGGTCCAATAAGAACAGCCTGGTACTGGTCCAATTAGAACTGTCCGGTACCGGTCCAGTAGAAATGGTCCGGTACCAGTCCAATAAGAACGAAGAAAGAAAGGTCTGGTACCGTTTCAATATGAATGGTCCGGTACTGGTCCAATTAGAACGGTCCGGTACTGGTTCAGCAAAAGTTTTCGCCACGTAAATATTTACAGTATGTTTTTTCACTCCTTTCACTTTTCAAGTACTGTTGGATGATTGGATGGATAGTACCGATAGTAACGATATCGATACCGATATGTGAAAATTCTCATCGGTTGAAATAAAAATTGAATCTCGCATCAAGTCTTAAGTATTAGTTATCGCAAAAAGTCACTGGTCAGACCATGACAGTACACCCTCCACTACAGTAGGTGGCGGTATACGCCTAAAAAAAAGGGGTCCTGACCCTTTATTAAACCCAGACGTCAGGTCCCTACGTAGGCTAGGAGACGTTCAGATGTCGGAACAGAACGTGGGAAGAACTTGTTCCGCGGACACCGACAGAGTTCCTGGAACTGGAACAACTAAGATGTCGGGAAATTCACGAACTCTTATCAATGTCCATGGGTATAGTTTATCTTATTTAAATAGACTTGTCTTCTCTCCCCCCCCCCCACGCCTCAACCCCACCCCGGCCGTCTACTGTAAGGACGTCCTGGACATAGAACAGTTCTCCACAGTGAAGGGAGTCAATCTGGACCAAACCGACAACGACTTCTACTTCAAGTTCGCCACAGGCAGCGTTTCCATCCCTTGGCAGAATGAGGTAGGTCTGTCTGGTACTGGTCTAGTAAGAACTGTCTGGTACTGGTCCAGTAAGAACTGTCTGGTACTGGTCCAGTAAGAACTGTCTGATACCAGTCTAGTTAGAACGGCCAGTTACTGGTCAATTAGAATGGTTCGGTACCAGCCCAATTAGAACTGTCTGGTACCAGCCCAGTAAGAATTCTCTGGTACCAGTCTAATAGGAATGGTCTGGTACCAGTCCAATTAGAATGGTTTGGTACTGGTCCAATAACAAGGGTCTGGTACCGATCTAATAAATATGTACCACTGGTGGTACCTGGGCTCCATCTTGTGGCATCAGGCGGAATCTAATTTTCTTTAACTGCCCCCCCCCCTTCCTCTCTCCTTGTTCTCTCTCCTCTTCCTCCCCCCGTCCCTCACCCCTCTTCCTCACTCCTCTCCTCTCTTCCTTTCTCCTCTTCCTCCTCCCTTCCTCTCCCTCTTCCTCACCCTTCCTCCCCCTCTTCCTCTCTCCTCTTCTCCCCTCCTCTCCCCCCGCCCCCCACAGATGATAGAAACTGAATGTTTCAGAGACCTGAATGTCTTCGGGCCTCAGGGGACCAGACCCCCAGACCTGGACTGGGACCAGCCTCCGGAGCCGCCGCGACGCAGCCTATTGGACAGGATCTTCAGGAGGCATGTGAGTAAAAACGCACACAAAAAAATTACCCATAAGTCATTGGGGGTAACCCTCTCTATCTCTCTGTCTGTCCCGTTGTCTCCACCGCAGCACCCGGACGTGTCCATCTCCCACAGCCGTGTGCAGTCTTCCAGCGTGAACTCAGTGGATTCCATGTCCAACTCCGCCCCCTAGTGGCACAGGGACGGTGTGGGGAGCCACACCGACACACAAACGAAGGGAAGGAGCGCCGAACGGGGCTTCCTGGCTGCCGATTGGTCCAAAGCGGCAGCCCGTCTAAAAGCCTCACTGGTCAGCCCGAGGGGGAGGGGAGGGGAGAGGAGGGGTGACCCTGACCTTTGACCCCACAGGTCATTAAGAAATGGGGCGTTCAACATCGCCAAGACATTTATTTGGACAAATCGAAGTTTCCCTCAGGACTGTTGGACTACCGAGAAGAGCCACTGTTGTTGACGAACGTGAAAAAAAAAAAACAAGCTAATATTCAGGGGATCCACTGTATAATAAAGACCACCAGGGGGAGTAGACGACGGGGTCTTAGTGAATTTTTCTTTGTCTCACTCATTTTGTTTTTCAGGTCCTGTCTTTTCTGGTCCTTTGTCTTGTTACCGGTCTCTGTGTGTGTGTGTCAAACCTCGGAACACTCCAGAAACACAGTTGAGCTAGCCTAGCGCGTACGTCTCCTCGTGTTTCACTCAGGATCAAAGACGACACTTTTTTTTTCCGTGACGTGGAATTTACCAACGCTTTTCGCTTTTTTAGCCGTCGTACGGAACCCGTGCCCGGATCCGAAACCCGTGATCCGACATCCAATACTACGATAGAACGTGTCGTAGATAGATGTAGTCTTTCTGCTCGTTTTGGACTCGGACTTTCAACGCCGGTCTGGACGGGAAAATGTAAGAATCTTCTCACTTTATTGACACCCAGTGGTTGAAGCAATCGGGGCTCGTAATTGGTCGAGAGTTGCTAGTGCTAATCCTTAAATGTCAGGCATGATGAGGGACAAAATACTTTTCAAAATATTTGTGGTGAAGGGGCAAAAACAACAGTCCAGGTGTTGACCTCACCCTTGCCAGCAGAGGTCAGGGTTTTCCCGCAGCACTTGCTGTGACCCTGAGAATAATGAAGCCAAAGGAATGAAGTGAGGAGTTCCTTATTTTTCCATCTCGTCCAAGCGTCTGTGGACGCGTCTGTGGCGCCCCATCTCTTGCACACATAGTCAGATGAACACGCCTTTGAGGACATCATGTTGGCGTTGTACACGCACACACACACTTCTCGCCCCGTTTACATCGTCACTTTGTATTGGACGTTTTTTGTGGCTTTTTAAAAAATCCGAATCCTCTGCTGTACAGAAATTAAACTTTTTTTTCTTATTTGCTCACTTTTCCGCACAGCCACCCTCTAGTGGAGTGGGAAGGGAGCACATGCACTCAGCCTGACTTGCCGTTTTTGCACAATTCGAAATCATGTCATGCTGTTTTTTTTTTTGTCACCAAATGTTAAAAAAAAAGAAATGTCACCCCCGCTGGCGAAGATGCAGCACTGTGTCATTTTCTTACAGTTTTTATTTTCATGTATGATCTTTTTGTCGATCCTTTTCATCTGTATTTGGACAAGACTTCATAAAATATGGTAGTTAAAAACTGTGCACATATATATAGCCAGCAGAGGATGCTGTAAGCACAACAAAACTTAAGAGCCTGTTTCCCCTTGTTGGTAAATGTCGTAAACTTTCAAAGTTTTAAAAAATATATATTTTAGACGTATTTTAGTGATCTTGCCTGTAGTGACCTCGACTGTCCTGCAGGATGGACGACCAACAAAAGTGTCCCAGATGTTTAAATATTTCTGCTTCAGGAGTATTACTTAACCTGAAATACTGCAGTAGTGGTAGAGGTAGTATTCAAACACCCCGTCAGTGTCACCCGACCGGACACACCCACTCCCACTTGAGTCCTCTTGAGTCCACTCCCATTTAAGTCCTTCTTTTGGAGGAATACATGTATATGTGTATTCTAAAAAACCGTCCCCCTTTGACAATCGCAAACAAAATCCTGCCACGTCGACACTTTTATTCTGTTTCGAGAACGGAGAGGTGGACGTTAAAATCTCTTTGTTTTTATTTTATTTTATTTTTTTCATGTTTTTTCTGTCTGACAATTTTGCAATTTTTTTTTTTTTCGGCGTCTGTTTGAGACTGAAGTGCCTCCTGGTCGGAACGACTGTCCGTCACATTCACATCTAGGTTGTTGGGTTTTTTTTCCTCCTCCTGCACAGTACTTACTTCTACTGCAGTACTCGGTGCGGTACTGCAGTGAATTGTTGTGATGTACGGCCGCCGCCGAGTGCATGTGGAAGCCACGCCCACTGTGTCCTTTCAAGTCCTAATAAAGTCATTGCTGTAGTTTGACTACGTCACCTGGTCTGTCTGCTTTTTACCCTTCGCCTCTTTGACACCTGGTGACCTTTGACCTTGTGACCTCGCCCCACTCGGCTCGTGATTCCGACACATCCGTTCACCCCAGCGGTTCCCGGACCTTTTTTGCTGTACTGCAGCCCCGTCCTTTTATGGACGTACCATTGTGAAGCCCACACCCCCTATGTTGACACATTTACAGCTAAAAAAAACTTTAATTTATAAAAAAACTGTTTTACCCAATTTCCGAAATTGAAATTGAAATTAATCTGCCTCAGTCCCTCCTGCAAACAGTCTGTGCCTCTAGGGGGTTGCACCCCTTATTTTGTAACCACTGTTTTTTTTAATAATAATAATTTTAATCTACATAAAGAGCATTTCGGAGTTTTGATTTTCTTTTTTTTTTTTCGCTCCTTGCCCACAGTGGCGTGAACCAATCACGGAGCTTCCACAACAACCTGCTTCTGCTGTGTTTTCAGAACCTTCAATCGCTCCCGCTCAGGGAAACCAAACTATCTCAGAGCAATATTGTCTCAGCGTGTTGATGCTTTCAGAGACAACAGCGTTAGAAGGTCATGTGACAAGTGAAGGAGAAGGAAAAAAAAAAACAGGATCAGATTAATGGATCGCCGACTTCACGCTAACGTCACGGTAATCCAGAATAATCCGCCGGAATTTTTTTTTTGTCCGAACATTTCACTTATAAAACCTATTTATGAAAAAGACCAAAAACAAAACGCGTCATGATCATAAATAACTTGTAGAGTTGTTTTTTTTAACAACGAAACATGTTTTGATTCAATTAGCGTTTTGGTATAATCCCCAAAATCAACAGTTATCCCCAAAAAAGAATTGACAAAAATGGACAAAAACAAAACAGTCAATCTTATAAACAATTTATATTAATACAACGCAGAGCAGAAAATGATCGGAAACCTTTGTAGGTCAATGCTCAGAAAATAGTCTTTTAACAGGAAGTCATAAAGGAAGCTGAATATCTGCGAGTATTTTTTGCGTACTGTTCTGTATGTGCTGAGTCATTGTACTAGATAAAAAAAAAAGAAAGTATCACGGCCCTGATTCCATCTGCCCTGATTCCATCTGCCCTGATTCCATCTGCCCCTCAGGTGACTTCATCATTCTTGACCTCACGACTTGGCGACCACACACACACACCACGACGGTTGATGGAACGTTTTTACATATCGACGACTGAAAAATGTGAATAAAACTTTTTTTTTTTTTAAATTCCACAGTGGGTGTTAGTGGAGCCCCCCGGAGGAAGGATGAGTCACTGACTGACCTTTATATGGACTCGCATCACTCAGTGTGTGTGTGTGTGTGTGTGTGTGTGTGTGTGTGTGTGTGTGTGTGTACTGGACGTTATCTTCCACTGTGTTTGTCAGTCAGAGGAAAGGCTTGCCTTGTCAACAAGTAGCCTTGGCAAGACGGCCGGTGGGGGGATGTTTATCTGGGGCGTGGGGGGGTTGGAGGTTTGATAGCAGCCCGGCCTTGTGGGTCCACTCTTATAAAGACCGACTCTCTGGAGCTCCTACAGACAGACACCTTCCTTCGCGCTCTCTCTTGTTTTCCAGAGACTTCCATCACTTGTCGGTCCGGGTCTTTTCAGGAGCGCCAACAACTTCGTTAAATATTTTACAATACTTTTTTTTTTTACCCAGAGTCCTCTGCCTGAAAATGCTGCCTGCGACCTTCAAGCTGTGCGCTGGCATCTCCTACCGACACATGAGGAACATGACCGGTGAGTCCCGTTCGTCACGATCGCCTCGGCCTCACTGTTGGTCCGGTCCGTTCCGTTCAGACGAATGAAACCAGAATCGCTTTCTAAATTTTTTTTTTTAACCTGAACCTGTTCCCAGGTCTGAGAAGGAACGCCATGGTTGCCATTCACCACGAGCTGAACCGACTGGCGGGTCCGAGTCCCAGTAACTGGATTAGCCAGGTTCGCAGGAGGAGCTCTCTTCTCAGTGAGTATTTCCGAAATGCGGTATTTGCGTATGAAGTAACTCTCCAGGGTGTCGAACTCGTGTTGGTTCAGGGTCCGCGTGGGCCGGACCAGTACGATCATGACATCATTGACTGTAAAGTCCACGTTTTTTTTCTGCTTGGTTTTTAATGCAAAAAAGTACAAGTTTATTAGACAATAATTATTTATTCATATTTAATAGTAAATAATTTGAATGCAATGTCTTAGCGCATTTTTAAATTTGTTTTGGTTTTTTCAATTTTTAAAAATGATCAAGAGGACTGGTTTTGGTCCGCGGGCCATATGTTTGACACCTCTGCTCTAAATCAATCATAGGTGTTGGTCTCTACATGTGATGCACTGGAGAGTGTTGGGTAAATATTTTGACCAAGAGCTGCAAATACAATTTGAAGTTTGAAGTACTGTAATAGTACTACAGTAGGGATCTTTTTTTTTTTTTTTTAAGGTTTAAAAATATTCGTAAAAAAAAAGTGTCCGACAAAATATGTTTTTTAGTAGTACGATTTGACGATGTAGTACAATCCTTACTACCACAGTGACTAAATACTACTCAAGTACTAGTCCTAGTACTATCACAGTAGTGATAGTATTTGATTTGTTGTTTCCAAAAGTTTCTTCCAACCACATTCCCAACTCCCGCCTTTTCTTTCAGGTTCTCGGATCAGAGAGGAGGAGCAGTTCAGTGAGGAGGAGGTCTCCTACATCAAGCAGGGGGAGGAGGCCCTGCAGAGGGCCATCGGCATCCTCAGCGAGCAGGACGGCTGGACCACTGAAATCGCAGACGTGAGTAAACGATCGCCGTGCCACCGTTGCCTTCGGGGTCCTGAGCAGATACCTAAAAAAAAAACCTCCGGCGTGTGTTTAAATCCATCCGCAGGCCAACGGAGACAAGGTCCTGAGTAAGGAAATACCAGACATCGGGAAGGTGTTCAAGCTGGAGGTGATGATGGAGCAACATCCCGACAACCTTTACCAGGAGCTGGTGGGCAACATGGAGCAGATGGGGGAGTGGAACCCCAAAATCAAAGAGGTCAAGGTAAATCATCCGACGATTCGTACGATGTCATTCGGAGTCAGTTTGAGGCTAAAAAAAAACGTCCCGACGGGCGCCACCTGCTGTAGATTCTTCAAAGAATTGGCCAGGACACGATGGTCACCCACGAGGTGCCTGCGGATAACGTGCTGGGCCGGAGAGACTTCGTCAGTGTCCGATGTGCCAAACGGAGAGGCTCCACCTGCTTCCTGGCTGCGATGTCCACCAAACATCCCACGATGCCCGAGCAGAGCGGCGTGGTCAGGTGAGTCACGGACACGGACGCCACCTACTGGGGCTTTAACACGTCTGTCTTTATGAACAAGACAGTAGGTGTTAGCTAAATGTTAGCATCACATGCTAAATTTCAGATTACAGATGGATGGTTGGATGTATTGGATGGATGTTGGTTTCCCTGGTGTAATTCATGACCTATTTTTTTCCAGGGCAGAGAACGGTCCTACATGTATCGTCATGAAACCATGTGCTGACGACCCCAACAAGACCAAGTTCACCTGGTTACTGAACATGGATCTGAAGGTGAGTGGCTCCAAAAACGTCATTTACTACTTAAACTCATACATACTTAAACTCAACATATATACATATATATACATATATATATACATATATACACACACATATATATATATATATATATGCAGTATATGTATATATGTATATATACAGACATATATACACATACTGTATATACAAGTATATGTGTATATACATACAGTATATGCACATATATATGCAATATATGTATATATGTGTATATACATATATGCACATATATATGCAATATATGTATATATACACACAAATGCAATATATGTATATATGTGTATATAGATATACACATATATATGCAATATATGTATATATGTGTATATAGATATACACATATATATGCAATATATGTATATATATACACATATATACACAATATATGAATATATGTATATACACACATATATACACATATATATGTATATATATATATATGTACTGTATATATCTGTATATGTCAGCTATGTCTTTTGGTACAAACGCCACCAAAACACCAAAAACCTGGAACCCTAACCCACTGCGGTCGTCTTCCTCCCTCACCCACAGGGCTGGATCCCGAAGACGATCATCAACAAAATGCTCTCGCAGACGCAGGTGGAGTTTGCCAACCACCTCAGGCTGAGGATGGCTGACAACGTTTCCATGGAGACGGCTCACGCCTGCTAACACGGGGAGGTCCCTGGAGCTTTTGGCCCCCGACGCACGAGATGGAGACAGGAGGCGGGAGACTGACTGAAGAATCATGCAAATAAAAAAAAAAAACGAGAGATGTGACGGCACAGTTGATTTCGCTTTTTTAATTTATTGCTTTTATCCGATGTCACCCCAGTGTAAACGACCGGCTCATCAGTTCCTCGTATTTCTATGACACTACCCTACCGTACTGTACACTGATTTATCCCCTTCACCCTGATGCACAAAAACCCCAAAATAAAATGATGCTAACCTATTCAGTGATGATGATTGACGTCAGCGCACGCACGACACACAAGGATGTAGTCAAAAAGTTCCAAGACAATTATTTTTGCGTTAAGAAATACACCTGAAATTTTAACATTTCAATTTAGCAGACGCTAATATCCAAAGTTACCTTGTTCTGGGAATCAAACCTGAGACCCTCTGCTTCAAATGCAGACGTGCTAACCGCTACACTGTGGAACTTTAAAATGAGAAAAATCTTGGTTATTTTAACAACTAAAAAAAAAAGTTACCAAGTTCACCAATCTCACCGTCTTAAAGGAACGACTTTTTTTTCTGACTTTCCTTATCAGTTACTTTTACGTTTTCCAGCAGGTTCGGACCAGGGTTGTTGGTTCGTGGGAGGCCTTTCGCCCCCCCCCCCCCCCCCCCCCCCCACCCCCTTCAAATCAACAGATACGGGTGTCGACAGTGACAAACGGCCTTGAATTGGAACTGTAACATCCTGTAACATCGGAGGGAAATGCTAACACTTTTTTGTTTCATCTTGTCAAAAATGTTTATTTCACTATAGAATCAAGTATCCAGAATCTGAACGTGAGCACATGTGAGAAGTAACCGACTGTTTGGTCTACGAAAGCTAGCGAAGGTCATTGAAGGGAAAAAAAAACAAAAAACAAAAAAACGCTAGGCTAATAAATAATATCAAGATAAGAGTTATAGTTAAATACAAGGCTACAAGTCAAAAAGAATGAAGACAAAGCTGTCTGATTTTATAATAATTTCAACCTTAAAAAATGATTTTGAAACCAGGAGTTCAAGTTAACGACACTTTGAAACAGGTTTTGACCTAGCTTCATGTGATTTTTTTAAAAAAGGGAATGGATTCCAGTGCTCAAATGAACACATTTGGGTTAAAAAGAAAATAAGAAAATAAGAAAATAAGAAAATAATCCTCCACAATTTCAGAAATGTGTTAAAATATGTTTTATTCTCATAAATAAAGAAACGTTTAATTTGTCTGATAACTTTTTGACTTAGCCTCTCCTGCTCCACTGTACGTCCTTTCGCTTTTCATTTTTGTACTGTACAGATTAAACACAAATTACATAATTCAGTACATAAAAATGTCAGTTGAATTTTTAAAAGAAATTCTACTTTCCTGTTTTATTATTTTATGGGGGCGGAACATTTTATTTAACAACATTTTAACACGACTGTTTTTGGTCCTATTCCACATGGGCTCCTTGTAAAAGGCGGGAGGGGCGGGCAATGACGTAATGAAGTTACAGTCGTTACGACAGGAAACCACAATTCCCAGGATGCAGTTGGAAAAATTGTGGCCAGTGGACGGGGGGGAAGGGAAACTGAGATTGGAGGGAGACACAATCAGAAACTGAGGTACTTTGAACAATGTTTCGTACAAATGCGCCGGTCGAACGACATGTCGCCGCGCGTCGCCTGTTGTGGCGGCTTTAAAACGGCGGCGTGACGGAGCAGAGTCGTTTCTTGTATGTTGTACCGCGAGCGCAGACGGGGGCGCCTCCGTTACAGTTGAGTAGAGCTGCGGCTAGCCCGTTAGTTAGCCAGCTGGCTTTTCTCAATGCTAACCCAAGTCTGAAGTGCTTCACTGCGCCGCGTATTTGTCTCTTAACGTTTCCTGTGAATACTTTAAATTAAAAAAATAAAATAAAATAAATGTTTATCTGTGGTTTGAGACAGTTTGTGTTGAAATGGATCTCGGTCTTTGTGCCTTTCGGGGGCTGCTACTTGACACGGCGCTAGTTACAGTAGTTGCTACATAATGTTAGCCGTTAGCCGCTGTAGCTGTCAAAGCGGCGCTGTGATTGTACCGCGGGTGTCACCATCACCGCAGGGGTTAGAACTGTACTTACAATGTCAGCTAGTTTTAGCGCGTTTTAATGGAGGTAACGTTTCGGTAACGACTCTTTTGGAAAAACTACTTTAAAAAAAAAGAAAAATGGTTAGCTCAGCATATACAAAACCTGTTCACCGTTAACGGTTGCACTGCCGAGATGTTCGTACACAATTGTGACATCGTTATTTGATGCTATAAAAAACCTAAACAGCAAAAGTGTGAGATAATTAAAAAAAAAAAAATTTGCTGTGATAGTGGTTCTCAAACGGGGGTGTACGTACCCTTCATGGTACTAACAATTTTAAACCAAATTTTTAATAAATAATAAATTATTCACTGAAAGATGTTGTTAATTTTTTGAAGACATTAATTTTTTTTCCCAGATTCTACCAAAACAAAGACTGGCTCCGTGACCTGCCCTCAAGAGACTGAAGTACCAAATTTCTGGTACTTGTCAGGCCAGTACCGAATTTGTACCGTGTGCCAAAGTAATGAAGTTTCTAGGACAAGGGGAGCCCAGCCCCGAGAAGGACCGCCATGTCACATTTGTTGTCTACCCGTGCGGACCGCTGGGGCACATGAAGGGAGCAACTTTTCAGTAAACTTTTTTTTTTTTTTCATGGATTTCCATTTCTGGCCTCCGTCTCTCGTAGACAGAAACCTGTGCGTTCTCCGTGCACACCTTCAAGGACATCGGAGAATCTAATACATAAAGGGGTTTCCGTCATCCCATCAACCGTTGCCACAGGACAGAAATGCAAACTGTCCAATGTCCAGAACACGGCTCTTGTTCAGCGCTGACACTTATGTGAAAACACGCTGATCGCCGTGGCCTCGTGTTCTCACCACAGGAGCTTTTTCGTATTTGCCGCTGCTAAAGATGTGCACTACAGAACACTACAGGGCGCTTGTCCTCGCATCGGCTTCTCGGACCATCGCGCTCCGTGACTTCAGAAGTCTGTAGGGTCCAGGATCGGGAGCACGTGCGCCAGCAAACACACTCTCGTATGCAATGGAGGAAGACATCGACGTCACATCCCACGTGGAGGTAAAATCTTTGTTTTCCAGTTTGGGCCACGGTTTGGGAACCACTGTACACTATACAATATTAAAGAAATGTGAAGTAATGTATTTTTCGGACTAAGTATGAGTCGCTCTGGAGTATAAGTCGCACCAGCCGAAGGATGAAAAAAAACTGCGACTTACAAGAGTAGCATATTGGTGCACAAGCCTAGAGTGCCCTCTAGTGCGAAAATAATGAACATGTACATGTTCAGTGGTACATTTTCAGTGGCAGATACTGGTACACCAGGGAAAAAAAGCCTAGAGTGCCCTTTAGTGGCCATGTTCAGTGGTACATTTTCAGTGGCAGATACTGGTACACCAGGGAAAAAAAGCCTAGAGTGCCCTTTAGTGGCGGTCAGTGTGAAAAAACAAATGTGAAAATATTTTTTTTTTCATATATATATTATGTATATATATATATAAAAAAAAAACTGAGACTTACAGGAGTAGCATATTGGTGCACAAGCCTAGAGTGCCCTCTAGCGCGAAAATAACAAACATGTACATTTTCAATGGGACAGGAGTGGCTGATACTGATACACCAAAAGAAAAAGCCTGGAGTGCCCTCTATTGGCGGTCAGTGTGAAAAAAAAACATGTGAAGTTATATATTTTTTCATATATATTTATGATATATTTAAAAAAAAGATTTTTTTTAGCACTGATGCTAATTAATGCTAATAAGTTTGGCGTTTCCCTGTAACTGGACGTGAGACCGTGCTCAGGTTTAATACGCAACAGAGACATTTTTATCTGTTTGTTTTCTTTTCTTGGAACCACTGTCGTAGTTTTTTTATAAAAAAAAAAAAAAAAAGGTTTAATTTTTGACGTTTCCATGTGTCCTTCCTTCCAGGGTCTGGATCTTCTGTCCGGTAGATGTAACCCGTTAGAGGAGATCACCAATGGATACTCCAAACACAAGCCTGTTAGTACCGATCAACTAACGTTCTGTCATGCTAATTTTTTTTCTCCGATTTTTTTTTTTTTTTAATTCTAACATTTGTGTTTTTCTCCATTAGGTCATGAATGGAGTGATTATTGGTCATGGGGTCAACGACCACACCAACGGCAGCGCCCCCCTCAGATCTCTGCCGGTAATTCATTTTATCGCCTGATATTTCCGTCGAACTTTTCCTTTCGTTTTTTCTCACTTATTTTTAAAACATCCTTTTGTCCAGATTTCAGCGCTGAAGCAGAATGGTCTCCTGCAGTCTCTGGCTGCCACCGGCGGAGAACAGACTAAACTCACAGAAGGTACACTCACACCACTGCTCTCCCTCTATCCCTCTCTCTCTCCCTCCCTCTTGCGTATTCCGATCCCTCAGGAACCTTTGATTGCGTCCTAGACACCAGGCAGCTGTTGCAGGTAAACACTCACTAAGGAGCGGAGGTTCTCTACTTGAGGTCGGTGCCGAGCCAGAGCCGAGCCCTGACGGAAATCCATCGGTGGCGTTCAGATTAACGCAGATAATGTCAGACTTTTCTTCTCTAATTGTTGCTGATTGTACGTAGTCATTTCATATCCTCCCCGTTATACTAGTGCCTCCCACAGGGGGCAGCAAAGCACAACGGGGGAGGCATGAAACGAAGGGGAAAATTGAGGTTGTTGTGGAACAACGTGTAATATAGCTAACTAACACGAAAAGGAATGGAAAAGTCGAATCACCACACTACTGCCCCCTATTGGCCACTTTTATTAATAATTTAAGAGAATAACTATAAATTTGTTTTCTATCTCGAAAACAAATACTCTGCCCTGGTGATACATGTCCGAGCAGACACGGTCACTGGCAGCTGTGCGGCCCTGCAGTTGGTCCACAACCCAGATATTTTTTTGGGGGGGGGCGTTGTATGGAAGTCTGGAAAGGTCGTGGTATTTATTTAATGCTGACCGTAGTGAGTTTGAAGTACGGAGCGTGTACTTGGGTGTAGTCGCCGACATCGGCGAGTGCGGAATTACTAAGATGAAAATATTTTCTAAGACCTATCCTTTGCGATTTTTGTTTCAGAGGAAAACGCCGAGTTGGAAAAGGCTCGTCAGGAGTGGGAAGTTCTGGAGAACGTCCAACCAGGTCAGACCCCACCCCCCCCCTAGATTATGCTGATGTCATCTTGTCATCATGACGGGACTAAATTGACACATTACCTTCCCAGCTCTCACCGAGGACTCGAACCCTTCCCCTCTCATTTCCTTTAACGAAGCGCTGCAGTACTTCCAGACCACAGACCTCGGGGACCTGCTGGTAAGAAATCGCTTTATAAGCGAAGACTAATTATAAAATGATGCTAACGTTTTTTTTAGTGGTAACGGGAAATCTTTTTTTTTTAAGGTAGAACAACTTGATTACACACCTACTTGATTACAGGAATCATCAGCCGATGATGTGTGTCGAGGCGATCGTTTGGCCGGTGTCGTGGGAGTGGGGGGTGTGACGAAGCATCATGACTCGGTCAAATGCGAGACAATGCACGTCGGTGGTGATTAAAAAAAAGAAGTAGGCTGGGCTATCGAAAAAAGTCACTGGTCATACCATGACACTACACTCCCCAGCACAGTAGGTGGCGGTATAAGCCTAAAAACATTGGTCCTGACCCACTATCAAACCCAAACGTCAGGTCCCTACATGGGCTGAGAGACGTTCAGGTGTTGAGTGGGTGGGGTTCACAGACCATGTCAGTTGATGAGGTTCACAGACCAGTTGAGTTGGTGAGGTTCACAGACCATGTCAGTTTCACAGACCATGTCAGTTAATGAGGTTCACAGACCATGTCGGTTGATGAGGTTCACAGACCATGTCAGTTGGTGAGGTTCACAGACCATGTCAGTTGATGAGGTTCACTGACCAGTGTCAGTCGGTGATGGGATTTGACCCAGTTCTGAAAGAGACGTGGTCAGTGGATTTGGTCACAATTTGTCTAGAGATCATTAGGTTGAAAAAGGAAATCATGATAAAATCGTATTGTGAACCATATCGTAACTTAACTGGAACACGATATGTTGTGACAAGTGGTCGATGTGAGATTTGCTTTGGTACTTGGCAACAAGTACGGGTCAGAATATTAACACCTTTTTTCTTTTTTTTTTCTAACCTAGAAAAACATCCAGCCGACAGTTCGGAGGACGGGACTGGCTGCCATCACACACTTCCTGTTCGGACCTCCACGGCTGCACCGGGAACTGCAGGAGGAGCGGGACCTTGTCTTTGCTATTGCACAGTGTGAGTTGTTGTTTTTTTTTTTTTACATCCTCGTCCTCCCGGTCGTTCATTTTTTAAGTCTGTGAGAAATCTGTCCGTATCTCGTTCTCGCCACTCCGGCTCAGTGGGAGTCGACACTAAGGAGCCGGAGCGGCAGCCCCAGCGCCAGCTATCTCTTAACATTATCTGTGTTGTGTGTGTTGAACAGGCCCTGTGGACAACAGTCAACCCGTCCACATGCGTGTCCTCCAAACCATTTACAAGAGACTGATCAGCAGCAGACTGGACTGTCCTCGCTTCGGAGCTCACTGGGAAAACATTGGCTTTCAGGGTGAGACACTGACACCTCGTTGATGACAACAACGACGACAACAACAACAGCAACAACTTGTCTCCTGTGCTGCAGGTACCGATCCGGCCACCGATCTACGCGGCACCGGTTTCCTGGGACTGATGCACACTCTGTACTTCGTCATGGACCCGGAGACTCTGCCGCTTGCTCGGGACATCTACAAGTTGTCCCAGCACCCCACACAGGTGACGGCCGATGGTCCATCCCGAGGTCGTGTCTTTTTTTTCCCCCCCGATCTTTGGCTTCGACTTTTCGTTCCTAAACTCTGTCGTCGTCTTCTTCTGTTCGTCTTTTGGTTTAGAACTTTCCCTTCAGCGTGATGTCCATCAACATGACGCGCATCGCTCTGCAAGTCCTCAGAGAGGAGGCTCTGTCCAAGTGAGTGTCCGCTGCTCCACTGGTAATCTGGGTTCACAGACCATGTCAGTTGGTGAGGTTCACAGACCATGTCAGTTGATGAAGCTCACAGACTATGTCAGTTGGTGAAGTTCACAGAGCATGTCAGTTGATAAGGTTCACAGACTAGTTCAGTTGTTGAGGATCACCGACCATGTCAGTTGATGAGGTTCATAGACCATGTCCGTTGATGAGGTTCACAGACCTTGTCAGTTGATGAGGTTCATAGACCATGTCCGTTGATGAGGTTCACAGACTAGTTCAGTTGTTGAGGTTCACAGACCATGTCACTTGATGAGGTTCATAGACCAGTTCAGGTGATGAGGTTCACAGACCAGTTCAGGTGATGAGGTTCACAGACCATGTCCGTTGATGAGGTTCACAGACCATGTCACTTGATGAGGTTCATAGACCATGTCCGTTGATGAGGTTCACAGACGATAATCTTGGGATATTGTTTGTCTGTCTCCTCACGGAGGTTCACAGATATGTTCAGTTGGTGAGGTTCACAGAGCATGTCAGTTGATGAGGTTCACAGACCAGTTCAGTTGGTGAGGTTGACAGACCATGGAAGTTGGTGAGGTTCACAGACCATGTCACTTGATGAGGTTCATAGACCAGTTCAGTTGATGAGGTTCACAGACCAGTTCAGTTGATGAGGTTCACAGACCATGTCAGTTGATGAGGTTCACAGACCATTTCAGTTGGTGAGGTTCACAGACCATGTCAGGTGAGGTTCACAGACCAGTTCAGTTGGTGGGGTTCACATACCATGTCAGTTGATGAGATTCACAGACCATGTCAGTTGATGAGGTTCACAGACCATAATCTTGGGATATTGTTTGTCTTTCTCTTCACGGAGGTTCACAGACCAGTTCAGTTGATGAGGTTCACACACCATGGCAGTTGGTGAGGTTCACAGACCATGTCAGTTGGTGAGGTTCACAAAACATG
>NC_024328.1:14721965-14732852 GCF_000523025.1 Cynoglossus semilaevis
TGAGGTTCACAGACCAGTTCAGTTGGAGAGGATCACACAACATGGCAGTTGGTGAGGTTCACAGACCATGTCAGTTGGTGAGGTTCACAAACCATGTCAGTTGATGAGGTTCACAGACCAGTTCAGTTGGAGAGGTTCACACAACATGGCAGTTGGTGAGGTTCACAGACCATGTCAGTTTGTCTCCTCACGTGGACGCTCCTGTTTCTGTTTCACACCAGGGAGTGCAACCGTCGTCAGCAGGTGGTGGGCGTGCTGAACGAGTTCTACGTTGCCACCTACCTGCACCTCTATCAACTGTGGAAAACGCAAAACAAGACCATCGCTGACTCCGGCTTCGTACTCAAAGGTAAACCAAACCGGTGGACATTTTACAAAATCAAAATAAATTTCATTCTTCTGATATTCGAACCCAGTCCCGTCATGTAAAAAAACAGAAACTTTTTTGGAACCTCGGGATCATTTTCAGCTATATTTAAATTTACAGTTAAAGTCCGCGATAAAGATGGAACGTTGTCGCAACTGGAACGAATTGCATTTTATGCAGTAAAAAAAAAAATAAAAAAGATATATAAATATATTAGACAAAACGACACTAAAAACTAAAAATAATTACAAAATATTAAATTTTAAAGTGCATCGTCGCCACCTACTGGACGGCAGCGGGCGAATCAGCGTTAGCAGTTTGAGTTAGAAATGAAGGAAAATGAGAATTATATTTTTACATCTTATTTTTCTAAA
This sequence comes from Cynoglossus semilaevis, assembly GCF_000523025.1. Taxonomy (NCBI): domain Eukaryota; kingdom Metazoa; phylum Chordata; class Actinopteri; order Pleuronectiformes; family Cynoglossidae; genus Cynoglossus; species Cynoglossus semilaevis. The sequence goes on from NC_024328.1 coordinate 14,722,707, forward strand.
ATGGTTATTTAGTAGGCTCTAAGTCAGAGCCTTAAAATAAAGTAAACTAAACCTGGGGGGCGGGGGCCAGAGAACAACACGGTTCTGTTAGCCTTCCCTGTCTCACTCTTCTCACTTCCCTCTCTCCTCAGAGGTGGAGCTGTTTGCCAAAAAGAACCCCAAGCAGATGCTACGTCGACTCGAGGTCTTCCTGAAGGAGAGGCAGACGGTGGGACTCCCCCGCGGGGCGTCGTCATCAGATCCGTCGGTGCAGCAGCAGCCGTCTCCCAGCCCGGGGGAGCCGGGGAGCAGAGCCGGAGCGGCGCTGGGAAACAAGGGAAAGGAGATGCACTTCACCGGAGTGTGTGATCTACCGCCGGACGTGGAGGGAGAGGCCAGACTCATTTGAACTGGACTCCGTGAGTGTGTGCGCGTGTGGTTCACTTCCTGTACGTGTATTCGCCAGTGACTTACTCAGAGAGCTAGAAGAACCCTGACCCCGACCCTGACCCTGACCCAGGGCCTGCTGTCGGAACCTTTTTCAAACACTTCCACTCCCTTCCTTGCTGCTGGGGGGTTGCACTTTGATCAGATTAGCTACGAGGCGGAGTTTCTGATTATTTTCTTTTTGTATTTGTTTTGTTTTTAATTTATTTATTTTATTAACAAGAAGAAGAAAAAACAAACAAGTAGAATATATATAAATATATATTTAGAGAGAGAGAGCTCACGCAGGTCAGGAAGCATGCGTCGTGGAATCAAGCAAGACGATTTTTGCACTTTCTATGAAATACACAACGTTCCACTCAACGTGTCCAAAAAAAAAAAAAAAATTCCCCCCCCAAAAAAAGTCGGCTTATCTAACCATCAAAGTGGAGTCGTTAGAGCGCTTTCCCACCGGCACTAGCTATCAGTTGTTTTTTTTTTGTTTTTTTTTTTTTTGTTTTTTCCTACCCAAAATGCACTGCGCTCGATGTCACTTCCTGTCCTCGGTTCATTAATTCTTCCTGTTTCACGTCCCAACCCCTGGTTCTCTTTCTCTCTCTCTCTTTGGTTTCTTTTTCCGATCTCCTCTCCTCGCACCAGCAAGTGAACTTCATGTGGCCCAACATGTGGGCTGCAGTCCGTGCCAGAGTTTGGCTCGAATATTTGGGCTACGTGAATCGGACCGTCTGTAGAGAGTGGACCAGAAACGAGAGTCTAGTTTTAAGCTGAAAGCTCAAAGCCCGGCTTAAGCTGAGGTTAGGTAGTTACAGGATTTTACCCACAATTCCCTGTCGGGCACAGTCGGCGAGGTTAGTTGGGTGAGACAGGAAATGGTTTCTGAAGACAACAGGAAACAGCGAGGATGTCATTACGTAGATTGCGATACAGCTGGAGAGGTTGTCGGCCCAAAGGTTGGTCGGCAGCCCCGGAAATGTCCGGCAACCGGTAGTTTGAGGCGTTCGCTCGCCGTTAATGTTAGTTTGACAACTGGCGTTGTCGTCGTCGTCTGCGATCCCTCCTCCGACAACCAGTATGCGAAAAACTAAGGATTAGTTCAATTTTTTTTTTTTAATTTAATAAAAATCATGAGATTTCAGCGACGGAATAACGACAAACCCAGAGGAATTAAAGGTTTTCGGTACAAACACGAGGCCTTGAACGCAGCGCGCTTCGGTCGATGACATCACTCTGTCAGTGTGAATGAAAATACGATCACGTAAATGATGTCGGAGACACCCGGTTGGTCGGTCAGTCAGGTGGGATGGAGAGAGACACTACCTTATTTGGGCAATATATTTTAAACACATACATAAATATACATAAATATATAAATATATATTTAAAGAAAAGAGGCGTGTCCTTTCTGAAGACACGACCTCCGTGACCTTGTCTATAGATCTACGAGTGAAACTGGTGTCAGACTGACGGTGTGTGTGTGTGTGTGTGTGTGTGTCCTAGCTAACGTCAAAGTTCTGGTCTGGAGCTTTTCTCTACATTCCATTATGAAGCATGTGATTGTAAATTTTTCGCGACGACTTTCGAAGTTTATCCTCGTGCGAGTGTGTGCGTGCGTGTGTGTGTGTCAAATGGATGAGCTGATATCAACGAAGGCCGCCCCTCCTTGGCGACGTATGGTACGGCATGATGCAATCCCAGCTGTCAGTCAACGATGATCGGACCGGACTGCAGGGTTTGTGTGAATGTGTGTGCGTGCATGCATGTGTGTGTGTCGTACGACAGGAAATGACTACAGATATGGCGCTTTTCCACTTTACACAAAAAGCCCCGGCTTTATCAAGTGCTTCATCCACCGAGGCTGCGACGGGAAAATCGTCCGAAAAAAACTCATTCGGAGACGTTGGTGTTTCCCAACCTTTTTCCGAGCCTCGGCACATATATATATATATATATATATATATCGTGGAACGACACACAAAAATATATGTAAATAAATATAATAATATACGAATTTAAATTTATGTAATAAACGTACTCCTGTTTAGTTGAAGACGATGCTAATATACTGGCAGGAATTGAAGAAAGACACAACGATCTTCAACAGTTCTGATAATATTTTCCTAAGTTTTAACGACCATCTGCTGCCACCTAGTGGGAAATGATTGCATTGCTCTTTGATGAACAAACAAAAAAAAACGATTTCTAATAAATAAATACTAGTTTTGGGACATTGGCTAATTTTTCGCGGCACACCAAAAAATCTCCGTGGTTGGGAATCACTGACCTAGCCGATCGTAGAAGACTCCGGGGCCACAAAATGAAAGAAACTGCAGTTATCGTACGTTCAGCCTAGGCAGATGGGGGGTGGAGCTATAGAGGCGTCTAACATTATTTTTGTGAGAAAAAATTCATAGTCCAGCAGAAAAACGTTGCACGGTATTATACATACGCCAATTTGTTGACGTTGTGATGATTATTCAGTTCAATGATATTTACCGTTTATTTCCGGAACAAAATGCCGCCTTAAGACGTAAACAGAACGAACGCTAAAATGTCCAATAAAATTAGCTGCACTTTATCAAACGAGCCAAGTGGAACTAGGTTGATTTGCGAGCAAACCTTAGCATCCTTTAGCGCTCCTCCTGGTTGGCCGAGGGATGGTCAATCTGTTGAGTTTTTTCGCAGTACGACTTGCGTAAACTGTGGCCTGGAGTGGATGGCGCTACTGAGCAGAGCTGGTCCCGCTGCGTTGTGCTAACGTGAAACCGTCTCCCGTATCTGCAGTCGAAATCCGTAGCATGTTCAGGTAGCACTAGTACTGTAGCATCTTTTAGCCTTCTCTCCTCTCCGTGAAGCTCGTTCGAAGTCACGTTTCGGGCGCAATCTGAAGCGTCCAGCCGATGTCTCCCTGGGCTGCGACCACTGTCCACCGTGACCCGACATTTAACGATAATGTCGTACTAAATATATCCATATTTCAACTGCTGAAGTCCCGCGCTCCACCACCAGAGGCCAAATGAGGCCAAATTTACGATACACGTTGCGAACCTTGTTCCCAACATCTGTTTTGGACAGGAAATTTGTCGCACTAATTTCTAGCACGTGTTTTTAGAATTTCCCCTAAGTTAAGCTGTACGACTCACACGAGGTTACCGTGTGGTCTGTCTGTTCGTCGCAGCCCAGTGAGACGGAGGTCGACTGTCGCTACTCTACTGTGGGAGCGTGGACCTGAGGTGGCACAGTGGATGTTGGTACCTAGGGGGAGGGTCTTGACCTTACCTTCTTGGGGGTGTTCTTACACTTGACATGATCGTGTTCGGTTGAAAAAAAACCCCCTGCTGCAGCTTTCCTGTCGGTGCAGCTAGATAGGTTGCGCAAATGTCTTACAACCGTAAGGGTTGTGGGATCAATTCCAGACCGTACTTCGGTATACCTACTGGTATACCTTGCCGACATTCCAGTTGTTGTCTCTGTACTCTGTACTCTCTAGCTCTGTAAAGCTAAGCTAAACGTACGCAACAAACTACAAAAGGGATGACATCCCTAAATGACATGCAGAAAAATAATTAACAGTAATAATAACTAGCCCCGCCCCCAAAAATTCTCATCTGCGTTTTCCGAGCCATCAACAATATTCAATATATTTTTAAATATAAAAATATGTTAAAATAATATAAAAGACTTTTTTTTAATGGTTTTAATAGCTCTTGTTTTGAGAAATCGACCCTGACTGAGTTAATAATCTAAACATTTCTGCTTAAGAGTGTTTTGGAATGGAAAAAAAAATTCTATTTGTGACTGCATTAGTCTCTCTATGGAGGTGGCTGTGGCTCAGTGGGTAGTACGCTGTCTTACAGAGGGTTGTGGGATCAATTCCAGACCGTACTTCGGTATACCTACTGGTATACCTTGCCGACATTCCAGTTGTTGTCTCTGTACTCTGTACTCTCTAGCTCTGTAAAGCTAAGCTAAACGTACGCAACAAACTACAAAAGGGATGACATCCCTAAATGACATGCAGAAAAATAATTAACAGTAATAATAACTAGCCCCGCCCCCAAAAATTCTCATCTGCGTTTTCCGAGCCATCAACAATATTCAATATATTTTTAAATATAAAAATATGTTAAAATAATATAAAAGACTTTTTTTTAATGGTTTTAATTTAAATATTTATAAAAACTAAAATCCTAACGACCTGTGTTGATTGGTTAAAATGTGTAATTGTCTTCTGAAAAACACCCTCAGAATGTAATTGTACAAATGTTGCCCTCGTCAGTGGAGGCAGGTGGGGCCTCAAAGTTGCCTCTGAACCCCGTAATCCCCCCGCTCCTCCTCACCCCTTTTATTTAAGCCACTGTGGCCTCCTCGTCCACGTAACGCGGTAAACAGAGATGTTGTCAAATTTGCACTCTCACCTCCCCTCTGACTTTTGACCTTTGAATCCACAGTGTAACTTCAGAAAACGAGCTGATGTACTTTTTTTTTCTTTCTGTTTTTTCTTCGGTGATTTCGAGTGATCAGGAAACTTTTTTTTGTTTTTGCACTTCGTCATTTAACTTTGCTAAGACGTGTGACGTATGCTAGCGTACCTTCTTTCGATAGCCATAATGTTGACCCCCCCCCGCCCACCATGACTCCCGCTGCCAGCATCCGTCTGAGACACTGCACTGCAGATGTGATGTTGCGTTTTTTTTTTTTTTTTTTTTTTTTTTTTGTGCGGTGAAGTTTGTAAATAGAGAATCAATGATTGTAACTGTATGATTGTCTGTCGGGCATTATACTGAAACACAGTGCTTACCTCGAGACTTGAGACAAATCTCTCCCCCTTCTCTCTCTCTCTTTGCTCTTTTCTACGGACGTCCGATATTAGCTTTTTGCCGATATCGTCCAATTCCGATATCGACCCATACCGATATAGCTGGGCAGCGGCGGTGGCCTGGTGGTTAAGAAAGTGCTTGCTCACTAAGTCGATTATTATTATTTTCTGCCATGCTCCCCCTAGTGGACAGAAGCCCCCACACCACCACCCCCTGAAATTAAAAAATATATTGAGCGCCTGGTAATATTTATTTAATCATACGTAAACCACTGGCACCAGCTTTAATAAATTTAATACGATTAATAAATTGAGCTGCAATGCTGCCATCTAGTGACTGTTTACTTACATATACAGCCGTTTTTTTCCCCCCAAAATTAGGGGCACACATTATTTGGCGAAACCCCAGGGCATTGTGTTATCTGATTTCCATTATCGGAGGCAAAAACCGATAATGACTCTTACGGATGTCGCATAATTACGCTAATATCGGACATCCCTACTCTTCTCCTCCTCCTCCTTCATGCCGGTCGGACACGTGTATTGTACTGTACTGTATATTCGGCACCCGAGGCACTACACGATATCAAGCTAGCGGGGAAGCTGGTCAATGTTACATGTATTCTATTTAGGACACATTTATTGACTATATATATATGTATAGATATATATATATACATATATAGGCCCACACATGCTGTGATGCACATTTGCAGATGACACCAATCTCTTAATCGGTATTATCTCTCGAAATTGGCTGACGTTCCACGCCGTCGTTGATAACGAGCTGGTTTCTCTTGTGGCTTCAGTGATCGTAACTGTCCGTAAGTGTTTCGATGGTGAGGAAAATGCGGGAGGTGAAAACCCATCGTCACGGACGTATCTTTAAATATATAGGCTTGATTGTCTGTGTACGCTTCGACCTCGACGTATACCCGGTAACCACCACCGCCGCCGCCACAACAGCAACCTAGCAATCTTCAGCCGTCGCAGTCGATTATGTTCTCACGTTTTCTTCAATCACCTTGATCGCAAAAAAAACCAAACCAGAACTAAGAGTGAAATAAAACGGGTTCCTGCAGGATGCGGACGCTCCGAGAGTTTCCGTTTCCGAACTTCTGTCCCCCTCAGCAAATACAATCACTTCTCTCGATGTCCCGCGCTTTATATATGAAGTTGTTTTTGACCGTTGACCGTCTCGTCCCTCGGAGCGTTTTATGACCGTACCTTGATTGTAGAAGCCCTATTTTATACTTACGAGAGTTATTTCAGGATACACTACGTGCTGTTGTAAATTCAATGTGTTGTATGGAGAACGCTAAGTAAATGCTGTTTGAAAAAAAAAAACTGACGCGTCGGCCTCATTACTGAACCTAGTGGATTTGTGCGGTTTTGTCATTCTCAAAATACTAAAAAATGTACTCCTGTTTAGTCTAAGACGACGCTAATAATACTGGCAGGAATTGAAGAAAGATTTTAAAAACCATCTGCTGCCACCTAGTGGAAGAGGATTGAATTGCTCTGCCAGTCACACGATGAACGAGAAAAAAAAAAATTGCAATAAATAAATAATAGCTTTAGGACCAGTTAAGCTAATGTTAATAGCTAATGATCTCTCACGGCGCACTAGCAGGCCACGTTCCAGAGGTTGGGAATCACTGCTGTAATACGCAGTAGACACTAGGGGTGTGTCTTGGCGACAATCTGGTGATATGGTACGTATCACGACATGGGGAAGCAACAATATGATATATTGCGTTATATTGCAATACTATAGTCACGACGATATATTGATATCTCCTAGAAAAAGAAAATGAACCAACACCAGGAATATTGGACTGGGAATTGGGTAATAAAAAAATCGATAACTGACGACTGAGGAGATATCGCGATATTTCAGCGTACTTATATATTTCTACACTATTTCTACACCCCTACTCAATACACATTTTGGTATTTACACACTGCGAGTGCGCCAGAATTTGTTTGGTTTCTTTTTCCACCGAAACATCTGGATTCTGTGACCGACATCTCATCCTGGCATGCGTTTGTGGAGGCTCAACCTCAGGTCAGCAGCCCCAGCCTGTGTCCAGACCAGCGTGACTGGGATCGGGGACAGCCGGTAGGTCTCCGACTGACCCTCTGATTGGTGGATTCTTCGTGGACATTTTTCCCACGGGGATAATAATTCCGTTGTTTGGATTAGTCCCGGATAATAACAGGTGAGAAACACTTACCCCTACCTGTTGATTTAGGTATTGTCTGTCTGTTCCTGTGATTTTTTTTTTCCGAATATTTTTGTTGTCATATTTAGTGACGATGACGGAGGCACAGGATTGTTTCTTTACTTTGATTTCCAGGTTGTGGACCACAATAAGAGCAGTTCCGCGGCCGCCCACTGGGCCTCAGTCCACAGGTTGGTTCACCCGCCCAGGCAGAGACGGAGACGACCCCTCCTGGTCCAAAGTTAAAGAATTTTTTTTTCTTGCCTCTGTTTTGGTGACCTCGATTGTAAACTGCCGCTCTTCTGCATTTCGTCCACCAGAGGGCCCACTCCACGCACACATGAACCAGGAGCCAGGCTGAGCGCACACATGACATTTACAGGTGCTGCACATTTCAGGGTCTGATGTGTCGTTAAAAAAACCTTTGTGTAAACGTAGGAGGTAATCCCTAAAACTTGAACTTTAGGTTCCAATTTGTTTCAAAATTCTTCTTTCTTTCAAAACGAGTTCCTCCTAAAAAATATATATTCCTCAATCTTCATACTGTGGTTGGTTACTTGGTGCAGGAACTGTTTAAAACCCAAAATACTTTTCTTTTTTTTTCTTCCCACCGAGTGAATTCTTTGCAGACAATTATCTTAAAATGAATGTGTTTTTTTGTTTTGTTTTGTTTTTTTCCAACACTTCATATCCAATGCGATGTTGAAATATTCGGTCCCGGAGGGGGATTTTGGTTGTGGGTCAATGAACCATTGACTGACTCCATAGGAATCTGGATGCGGCGTGTTTCCACAGCTGTGATTAATCACTCCCCACGGCTGCGGCTCCGCGCCGCCAGATGACTGGGCAGCGGCGGAGCTGCTGAATCACAGCAACTCGCTCGGGAACGGAAAGTCGTTACAAGCAAAAGTTTTGTTTGTCTCGTATCTTGGGGTCAAGGCAGCGGGTGACGGGGGGGAGGGGGTGGGGTTGTTTTCTGTCGCTTCCTGCGAAGGGTTAACGCTAAAGACCAAAAATGTAAAATCGCATGTCCATATGGAGTGTGGGGTGCACACCAGGAGTCGGGGGTTGGGGGAAGAAGGAGTATCATTTTTATAAATCTCCTTCCATTTGTACCTAGAGAGCCTTCTGGATTTCTCTGCCTACCCTCCCCCACTCCCCCGGCCCTTCTCCTCCTCTGTCTCTCTCTCTCCCTCTCACTCTGATGTCATTGTTTCCTGCCCACAGACTGCTGATACACGGCTGGGGCTGCGTGCTGACCTACTGTACATGGACGCTAGTGCGCTCACGCTAACCGCTAGAGGATTAATAAAAGTGATGTCCCCCACATTAAAACCCACTCTGCCGGGTCTAAGGAGTACATTTGACAGGACAGTACTGTGGAAAACTTTTAGATGCGTACTTACTGTAACCCCATCCTCTCACCCCCTTCACTCCCCCTCCCGCCCCCCTCCACACTCTGAACTTTTTGTATCATTTTTGGGCAAATTCTAAGTTTTTTCAAAAGTTTATTTTTACCTGAATGTTTCTCATCAAATGAGGGCATATAGGGAAAGTTTTTTTTTTTGTTAAAGTGTTTGTCAAATTTGGAGCTGTGTGTCATTTAGGGTCAAATTCTAATAAATACATTTTTTTGTTTATTCCTAATCCTAATCCTAAACCTAACTTTAACCCTAACACTAAATATAACCCTAACCTCAACTCAAATTTATTTTATTAAAATTTTCTGTCAAAATGTATACTGTTTTTTCTTTGCTGGTCAAATTCTAATAAATTTTGACAAAAAAATTAATACAATATTTTTTAAAAACTTTATCCTTTGCTATGTTTCTCATAAAATTAGGGCTTTTAGAGAACTTTTTTCAAATTTATTTTAAAAAAATGTTTTATTAAAATGTATACTTTTTGGGCAAATTTTAATAAATTTTGGCGAACATCTTAGTAAAATTATTTTTCAAAATGTTATGTTTTTGTGCATGTTCCTAATGAAATTATGGCATTTAGAGAACATTTTTTCAAATTTTCTAGGTGACCATTCGGTCTTTGGAAAATATTCTTTCAATCAGACAAAAAATTTGGATTTTGAAAAATTCCCCAAAAAAATATTTTTCCAAAAACGTTTTCAAAACGATATATTTTGATGAGAAACATGCAGAAAACATAAAAATTTGAAAAGAGTTTATAAAAAAATTTCAACATCAGACCAAAAATTTGGATTTTGTCGAAAAATTCCCCCAAAAAAATCGTTTTTCCAAAAAAAAATTTAAAACGCTATATTTTGATGAGAAACATGCAGAAATCATAAAATTTTGAAAAATAATCTTTCAAAGATTTTCATCAAAACTTTTCAACATCAGACAAAAAATTTGGATTTTGAAAAATAAATTCTTATGCGTTTAGTTTAGACTTTTTTGCGAAGTATGTTAGGAAGAAGAGAAAAATAAGTTTTTTTTTATTTTATTTTCGTAACTCCTTTATTTTCATCACCAAGAATGTTCTCTGTTTTTGTTCCCAACCAAACAATCTCCCCTCCAATCCATCCAATCTCCCCTCTTTCTCCTACTCCCCCACCTCTTTCACCTTGTGGAATTCCGCCTCTCTGTCCCAGGAGTTACTCCTCGTTTTCTGCGTGCAGGGGTGAAGAACCTCTAGGCTGAGGAATTTGAGAGGAACTACAGA
>NC_024328.1:14732914-14744301 GCF_000523025.1 Cynoglossus semilaevis
GCCCCCCCCAACCCCCCCACCCTTTCTTCCCCTGTCTGAGCCTTTGCACCTGTTGTGACTCGTCAGCCAGGTGAAGGAGATCCTCTGGTCTTCGCGCTGTTTTTTCAGCTGACTGTAGCTACGGGGCGGCCGAGAGTCCATTCATTAGACTGAACCACCTCTCTCTCTCTGTCTCTCTCTCTCTCTCTCTCTCTCTCTCTCACACACCCACCTCTCTTCCCTTCCCCTACCCCCCCTCCCACTACATCTTTGTGCGCAGGCCAGTCTGGTCGACACTGTGGCTGTGTGGATGTGTGGGGCAGCATCACAGATTCCAGAGAGGTCAAAGAGGGTCAAACGTCGCCCCCGGTGGACTAACTAACGGACAGACGCACGGACGGGCTGCTTTGTGGCGGAGAATTTTAAAAGCACAGAGGATTTTTTTTTTTTGGCGGGGGGATTTATTTTATTTGCAGCCAGGATGAGGGGCAGCACGGTGGCTCGGTGTGTGACTCTGCTGGCCCTGTGTTGTCTTCTGATACCCCGAGGAGGTGAGGCCGCCGGGGGGGTAGTTTCTCAGCAGCAGGGTGAAGAGAGCAGCCGAGAGGTGGAGGAGGACAACCACGATCGCGATCCTGATCCCGGTCCTGATCAAGTCCCCGCAGGAGACCCACGCCCTCTGGAGAGAGACGTTCGGGAGACGGGGGAGGCAGTGAGGGCAGGTGGGGCAAATACTTGATAGAAGTACATACAGTACATGTGGTTGATGTGAAGTATCGCAATACATATTTAAAAGTACTCAGTGAGATGTCGGATTTACCAACGTAAAAGTACGTCACATTGTTTTGCTTTTAACACCAAGCTAATCGATCAATTACTTGCGAAACGTATTTTTAACAAATCAACAACAATTTCCTGTTTTATCCCCTAGTGGTGGAATTCTGTTACTTTCGATTCGTCTTTGCGGAACAACAACGTTAAACATTTTAGGGATGTTTTTATTTGAAAAAAATAAAAGAAAAAATTACAACCCTCATGCAGTATCTCTGTAAATCCTGTAGGGGTCTCAAACCTCTCTCACCGCTGATGTATTTGAAATTAAAAAGTCGGTTTAAATTTATGTTAGATTGTGGTAAATCCTGCTGACTTTACATCGTTTGGCCGTGAAGTTAGCTGCGTCCGTGTCGTCGACCGTGTCACTGACTATCTGTCGATTATTAGCGGATGCAAAAAGCTCAACGGCGTCGCGGACTCTCTCTACAGTCGAGACGTCACGAAAACATTTTTTAAATTTTTTTGTACGGGTCAAAGGTCCTCAACCTCAGAGCCGTGGGCCCGTACCAAATTTCCTGTTTCAGCTCCTAGTGGTGGAATTCTGTTACTTTTGATTCGTCTTAGCAGAACAACAACGTTAAACATTTTAGGGATGTTTTTATTTGGAAAAAAAAAACAAGAAAAAAATTACAACCCTCATGCAGTACCTCTGCAAAGCCTGTAGTGGTCTCAAACGTAAATTAAAAAGTCAGTTTAAATTTATGTTAGATTGTGAAAAAAAATCCTAAAAAATGTATTTGAAACTGAATCAGTTTGGTGACATGAAGCTCAAGTCGACGCTAAAATGATAGAAGTTCGCAGTTGCATTTCTAACGCTCACGAAAGCAACTGTAACTTTAAAGATCGGTTCTGTGCTGCGGTCACCAAGTGTCAATGAACGCACCACACAAATCAGTTCATATGTTTATGCTAGCAGTTAGCACAATTGCGCTATTACAAACGGCAGAGACGGCCCCCTTGTGGGGCAATGGTGTAAATGCACCGCCAGATGTCTCACTGCCGTTTAGGTCGACTCGAAGAAAAAAAAAATTCTCGACTTATTCGGTCACACAGGCGTGAAATGGACACACGTGCAGTACTACACCTCACCAGCAGGGGGACAGGGAGGGCAGTCAGAGTACAGCATCTTGCCAACAGATTTATTCTCCAGTCATGACTGTTTCCACAGACGCTGTGATTAACGCTCACTCCCGGAGAGAGTGATTTTATTTTTTTATGACTCATCGCGGTGAAAAAAAACTGGAATCGGTTCCGGGTCCAAACGTGTTCTGATTCAAAGTGAAGTCTCTCACCTCTTCACTGTAACGGAGTGATTTTTTTTTTTTTTTTTTTTTTATTGACTCGACCGTAGCTGTGTTTTCCATCTCCGACCGTCTCCGTCTGGATTCTTTCCTCCTTCGTTTGTTTTGACATCGTAGGAAAAAAAATATGTAGCGCAGAGCGATTCAAGAAAAAAAAAAAGTCCACTGGAAGAACACGGATCGGAATTTTACTGTAGAAAATAATCGGAGTTGGTTGAAAATAATTCGGACCAATGCGACACGGCGCTGTAGCCTGTTGTCACCACTAGTCTTGCTAAATTAGCAATGAAAAATAGCTTGAGTCTAAAAAAATAGCATTCAGTACACGATAGTACACAGTAGTACAAAATATCCCGATCTTTCTCAAAGTTCACAAACTGCTGACTTTACATTGTTTGGCCGTTAGTGGTGAAGCTAGCTGCGTCCGTGTCGTTGACCTCAAAAAGTTGAAGGGCGTCCTGGACTCCCTCTACAGTCGAGACATCAAGAAAACATTTTTAAAAAAATCTTTGTACCGGTCAAAGGTTCTCAACCTCAGGGTTGTGGGCCCGTACCAGGCAGCGTGTCATTTGTTACCGGGCCACTGGGGAAAAAAATAGTTTACATTTCGTTAACTTTCAGTGAGAAAAAATTAAATAAAAAAAAATAAAAAAGTTGTCGACTTCAAAATAAACGTCTTTACGAAAACAGTCTTCGCTTTCAAAATAAAATGTCGACTTTTTTTTTCTTTTTCTTCACGTCCTCAGGACTGTTGGCCAGAGTGAGGAGGGCAGCGGAGGAAGGTAAGAAGAAGAAGAAGGACAAGAAGAAGAACAAAGAGCCCAAGGATCCGAACGCGACCAAAAAACCCCGAGGCGAGAAGAAGGGGAAGAAGAAGGACAAGACGACGACCACCGCACCCCCGACTACCACGGGTGAGGACGGAGCAGAGGCTCAGGGTGGTGGGGGGGTGGGAGTTAATAAACGTCACTCATCCTGACTCTCATCTGCAGCAGTCCCGACGGAACCACCCACGGAACCACCCACGGAACCACCGACGGACTACCCTTACTACGACCCTGGTGAGAAGAATCTGTGAGAAAAAAAAAAGTATTAATGACTACGTCACCCCTTGGGGGTCAGCCCCTACTTTGGGAATCCTTTAGCCTAATGAGAAAGACAGGCTGAGAAAACAACGTTAGCTTTGATTTAGCGTTGCTAAATACGGGCTCTCGCACTGAAACTCCAAAGGTACTAGCATGGTGCTAACATATTAGCAGCATGTTGACAAATACGCTAGGTACAAACACAGCGCTAAAGGGCCATCTCTGCGTGCTGGCACGCCACTAAAACACAGCGGATGCTAACTCGTGGGTATCAAGCTAAATGCTAACTCTAACTCGAAATTTTTTTCGCGTTTCTCCATCAGACCTTTGGAAACCGGACGAGGACTACTGGGACGCCGGACCCACTACCCCCAGACCTCAGCCTGCTAACCCCACCGCGGACTTGCACGACCACTGGCCGGAGGAGGTCGACCCGGCTGTCACAGACGCCCACGAGGATTACTGGAAAGCGAGGGAGAGGGCGCCGTCGTCCACACCGCCGCCCGACGCCCATGACGACGACCTTTGGAAGACGGAACCTTCCACGCCAGCGCCTGTTATTTACGACGACCTCTGGAAACCGGACGAGATGGAACCCAACACCTTCGTGACGGACAACTACGACAACTACTGGAGAGAGGTGGAAACGACTCCCTCTGCCCCCCAGGTCGACGGGAAGGGCGGGACCGACGACACAGAATACTGGAACGCAAAATGTACGTCCGAGTCTTTGTTTCTCCCTGCTCAGTTATGTTGGCGCTATGATCACTCTACGCAGATGATTCCGCCCTAATTATACATAAAATCCGCAGCGTAAATGACACGAACTCTCACACGCTCCGTGTTTCCGACTTTCATCCATACCGAAAAAAAAAACAGAGATAGACTCCGCGTTAGCCTGCTAAAAACTGTCGAACAATTTTTCCCGCCAAACATTTTTCACCGCGGAACACGTCCAACACCATCACTCAACGTGGATCAGATCTGTTTCCAAGAGAGTCCAACACTCTAGGAAAAAAAAAAATCCCAGAATTCAACTTTCAACACAACATTTCCGAACATGCATTTCCGCAAAAAAAAATTCCGCCAACTTTAATTTTGTGGACTTGAAAATTCCATTATGACACATTAGGAGTAAATGCGTTCTTCCCGGTCTCTATGGGACGCAGACCCCTTTTAAGTCGAATTTTCCGAAAAATTTGCGCCGATGAATTGACATTTTTCTTGTGTTGGACTGAATGGTGGAAACTCTCCGTCTTGTGTCGGTGGTGTCGGGGGCTTGACTCCGGACTGGACTGGATTGTTCTCCTTACTCTGTGTTTCCAGCTCCGTGCACGTCGTGTTTCCACTGATTCATTCACACTGGCACGTCGCAACTTTTTACTTACGTTCTCCTAGTTCTCGGCCCGTGTGTGTGTGTGTGTGTGTGTGTGTGTGTGTGTGTGTGTGTGTGTGTATGTGTGTCGTTGCCTTTGACATTTTTCCATCTGACGTTCCCTCTCCTTCCAGACGATCTCCCGTTCCCTGACGGTAAAGAGGTCAGCCCCGAGATCGTCGTAGAAACTCTACCAGGTAACTCTTTCCACGTCAACCTTCATTATCATCATCACGTATCACGTTTGTTAACTTGTTTTTGTTCATCCCTGTAATGATAACAAGGCCCTTTGTTCTGATTGGCTGTCGGCGGCAGCAGCAGCAGCTCCTCAGCACCTGGAACGAATCGAGCATCTCTGTGAAGTAACCCACTTTTTTTTCCAAACAGGACCCTGTGGCTTTCTTCGGTTCCACTTACTCGACAGAATTTTCCGACGTTTTGCCGAGGAGTGAAAAAAAAAAAAAGGCCTGTCATCAGTTCACATGTTAGCTGTAAATGAAAGGCCCTAGCGTCTTAATGACATCTTCGGAAAGGCAGTGACGTCCGAACAGAGGGCTGTAAAAAAATGCGGTTGTTGCAGTGAAATATTTACACATTTAACGTCGTAAAAAAAAAAACTCAACTTGTGAAGAGGTTTTGACATTGGTTTTTTTATTTGTTTTTTTTTTTTTTTATCGCAGAGGAGCCGACGACTGCTT
The DNA here is from genome assembly GCF_000523025.1 of Cynoglossus semilaevis. Taxonomy (NCBI): domain Eukaryota; kingdom Metazoa; phylum Chordata; class Actinopteri; order Pleuronectiformes; family Cynoglossidae; genus Cynoglossus; species Cynoglossus semilaevis. The sequence continues at coordinate 14,738,187 of NC_024328.1, forward strand.
CACCGTATGAGGGGACGTGGTACGAAGACTACGATGAATATGGTACTTACCCATTTACAGAGTACACACGCAGATGCATACACGCAACACTGGGGTGCGTATCGGTAAGATACGTATCGCGATACAGAGACAACGATACGATATTTTGCGATATATTGTTTGTTTGTTTTTTCTCCAGATCTTTTCTTCAGATCGGGGATGTCGTAATATCTCTGCAGTGCCCCTATTCTGAAGACAAGAATCGTGTCTTGTTTTTTTTTTTAAACGTTCTAATTCCTTCAGAACTTTTATCTTCATTTAACCCACCCCTGCAATAGCACGGCTTAAAGCATTTTAGAAAATCTGATTAATCACGATTAATCGCCCAAATATTGTGATTGTAATTCATTCAAATTGTTTACGATGACAAAATCTAGGAAAAAAAGACCAAAAACAGCAGGTACTGTAGGTGTCAGTGTTTCTCGCCTGTTTTTGATTTGGGACTGATCCAAATTTGGGAGCGTTTGACACGGAAAATCGTCAATAAAATACACATAAAAATTCAGCTTCCCACAGTTGGCGGATGAAACTCAAACGACGATTCCGTCCGTCTGACGTCTACGTTCGGCACTCGCGATCAGCATGTCCCATTTTGAAGCGCTAATAACTATTATACATATATATAGATATATATGTATATATACATACATATATGTATATATACATACATATATGTATATATACATACATATATGTATATATACATACATATATGTATATATATATATACATATATGTATATATACATATATGTATATATACATATATATGTATAATAGTTATTAGTGCTGTCAAAATGGGACGTGTACAATATGGGACATATATATGTATATATATATATATATACATATTTATGTATATAAATGTATATATGTATATATATGTGGCTGTATATATATATACATATATGTATATATATATACAGCCACATATATATACATATATATCTATATATATGTATAATAGTTATTAGTGCTGTCAAAATGGGACGTATACAATATGGGACATATATATGTATATATGTGTATATATACATACATATATGTATATATACATATATGTATATATATATACAGCCACATATATATACATATATACACACATATATACATATATATGTATAATAGTTATTAGTGCTGTCAAAATGGGACGTGTACAATATGGGACATATATATGTATATATACATATATGTATGTATATATACACATATGTGTATATGTATGTATAATAGTTATTAGTGCTGTCAAAATGGGACGTGTACAATATGGGACATATATATGTATATATATATATACATATATATGTCCCATATTGTACACGTCCCATTTTGACAGCACTAATAACTATTAAACATATATATACATATATGTATGTATATATACATATATATCTATATATATGTATAATAGTTATTAGTGCTGTCAAAATGGGACATACTGTATATATGTATGTATTTATAGACATATATATATAACTATTCACAAATTTTGTGAATGATCATTTGTGGTTTTTTATTCTAACGTTCCAAGTTTACAGTTCGAGCTGTCTCCGACGTTGATTTAGAGCCGTTTCAATAAAACTGTCGGTTGTTTCTTGTCTTTTCCCTCAGGGAGAAAAGAAGAGGAGACAGAAAACAAATGGATGGAAAGAGAACGAGAGAGAGCCAGAAAGGAACGGGAAAGGCAGGAGCGAGGTAAAAGAACCCAGATGTGGCTCCGCTTTTTTTTCCCCTCCACTTACGTAACACTTTTTTGACAACAAACCACAAGTTGTTTTTGCAAAAAGCAGAGAACGTGACCCCAGACCTCTGACCTTTAGGCCCCCACCACAGATAAGGATTTGAAGCTGCTCGCGGATTTAGATCACATTTTTGCTTAAGTGATCGCAGGTGGCACCGAGGTTTATGTGACCGTCGGGGAAAAAAATAAACCCCAAAGATTTCCATCTAGGGAAGATCTCAAGGAAAGCTGAGATCGCAGAGATTTTAAGAACGCAGAGAAATCTCCTCGAAGCGGTGCTAAAGCGAAGCAGGTGAGGGCGATGTGAGCCGTCAAAGACGCACATGTGGTGCATTAGTACGCTTGGAAAAAAAAAGAGAGAGAGAGTGAAATAAAAAACTATGTAATTTACATCGCACTCAATTCGTTCTCTTTGTGGTTCGGAGTAGTGTTTTTTTTTTTTAGTTTAGAAAAATTTAGAAAAATTCCACGGCAACGAACCAAACAAAAAATCCCAATAAATATATACATTATAAAAAATTATAAATAAATTGAAAAGAAATTCTTATGTAGTGTTGCAGAAATTAAAGAAAGACAAGTGCAAATTTTCTTTTTTTTTTTTAAACCTTTTTAAAGTCATATGCTGCACCCTAGTGGAAGAGTTTTTTCTCAGACCAATCGGTCCACACCTTATGGCACGCCAGCGTGCCACGGCGCAGGGGCTGAGAACCGCTGGTTTAGAGGATTGGATGATGTATACTGGTGTCAGGACCGGGGTCACATCCTGTCTGCACGGATCGCTAAAATCTGGGCTTTTTTTTTTGGCCAACTGAAACCACTGATGTTTCCGAGCCTCTGAACGCAGCACGAACACGAAACCAAACAAAAAGTTCATAACCAGAAAAATATTTTAAGTCAAGTAAAAAATTCATCAAATTCTTAGCTCGAATGAACAAAACACATTTTTCTTCAAAACGTTTTGGTGCGAAAATAGAAAGTAGAAAAAAAGAATGACATCGCACAAAAACTACCGTTTTCCGAACTCGAGGTTTTGACTCGAAACAAGAATAAAAATTCTTTGATGTGATCAGTTTAAAAAAAAAGAGATTTTTCTGGAACTAAGTACAAAGGTCGTCACTCCGACAGATGTCGTCATTTCGGAACAAGATGTTAAAACTTGGACTGGAAAATCGGAATCATTCAAACGTTAACTTTACTCTCCAAACATGAGATAATTTTTCTGAAGAATTAGACGCTTAATAAGATTCATCGTCTTGGACGAACTTCGGTTTGGTATTTTGTAGTCGTACTACTCGAAGTATGCGTGCTACGATTAGACGTTTCTATCCTCGATAATCAATACGAAATTTTCTTCTTCTGCAGTATTGCGACATTCGCCTCGACTCAGATCTGTGAGTACTTGCATGTGCGACTGTTGACCTAAAAACATGTTTGTCATTTTCTCTCTGTCGCTGCGATGTCCAGCAGCTTCGCTAGTTAGCGTGTGAATGATTGCGATGATGGATGGGAGTCTTCCTCAAGGCCTGGTCTTTCTTCGAATCACATCTGCTCTCAAGATTCCCAAAAAAAAAAAAAATTCACGATGAGTTAATGTCTGTGTCAGTACCGTTTCAGTCCAGAAGGACGAAGACTCGGACAAGTGTGTTTGACTCATTCAAACGATGTTTTTTTTTTTTGTTGTTTTTGTTTTTTTTAAACAGAGAAAGCGCAGAAACTGAAGGAGGCCGAGGAGCGAGCGCGGAGCAGACCTCGCGTCTACAAAGAGCCAAAAAGTACGAGTCAAAAAAGTTTGGATTTCTCCACGACTTTTGTGAACACACACACCTCCAGGTGGTGCCATTTACTCTGCTGTATCTGTGTCTGTGTCTGTGTCTGTGTCTGTGCTCCCCGGCAGAATGCCCTCCTCTGGGGATGGAGTCGCACAAGATCGATGCCGACCAGCTCACCGCCTCCTCCATGTCGCAGTACCACTTTGCACCACAGAGGGCTCGCCTCAACATGCAGGTACCCCGGTGCTCAAAGGTCGCTTGCACAAGTGAAGGTTAGAGGGTATATAAGCAGCACCCTCTATAGTCCATCCATCCATCCATCCATTTTCATCCGCTTATCCGTTACCGGGTCGCGGGGGCAGCAGTCGCCACCCAAATCACATTGCACCGTAGCAAACCTTCCTGCAGGTGGTGAGTCCACTGGAAGGTACCAACCGCCCTGACCGGGATTCGAACTTGCCCAGGAGGTGAACCCTGGGGTTCCACACCAATGACAGAGACATTGCCTCTGGGCCAAAGCGCCACCTCTATAGTCCAATGAATGTATAACATATATTACACATATACATATGCTGTAAATATATATAGAATGTAGAGATACATATGTATGCAGTTATAGTATGTACATATATAAATTTTATATATGTATACATATAAAGTATATGTTTATATAGGCATATATACATATATTTAAATATATGTAAAATGTAGAGATACATATATACAATTATATGTATGTACATATATAAATATTATATATGTATACATATGAAATATACAGTATGTTTATATAGGCATATATACACACATTTAAATATATGTAAAAGGTAGAGATACATATATATGTATTTCTATGTATGTAAATATATGAATTTTATATATGCATACGTATAAAATATATGTTTATATAGGCATATATACATACATTTAAATACATGTCAAATGTATTTATATGTATGAACATATATGAATATTATGTGTATATATCAATTATATGTTTATATGGGTATATAAACATACATTTAAATACATGTAAAATGTAGAGATACATATATAAGTATTTATATGTATGTACATATATTAATATTATATATGTATACATATAAAATGTTTATATAGGCATACATATATAAATATATGTAAAATGTAGAGATACATATATATGTATTTCTATGCATGTACATAGTATGTACATATGTGTTCCCTGTGGTTTCCAGGGCTCTGAGGATGAGGAGGACCTGAGAGGCGGGGCGTGGTGCGCAAACTCAGAGGACACGATCCACTGGTTTGAGATCGACGCTCGCAAGGACACGGAGTTCACGGGAGTTATCACTCAGGGCCGGGACTCTTTGAACGAGTAAGAAGCGCTCAAACACAAACAAGCGCACGAAAAATCACCGACGTCTGAAACGTGTTTGTTTTTTTTGTTGTTGCTATTGTAGGAGCGACTACGTGACGTCCTATTTCCTGGCGTTCAGCAACGACAGCAGAGAATGGACAACAATCCACGATGGATACGCAGACTGGGTCAGTTCACCAGAAATGACCTCATCGCTCTGAGCGACGTCGCCGCCTTCCGAGAATCAACTCGTAAAAATCCTCGACCGTAGACGGTCAGAAGGATGGTTATTTTGATGTCTTGCTCTGCGTAACTTCAGTAACAGATGAGGAACATCTCATCACGTGTCCTGAACGAACTCAGCAGCGACTCGGACAGAACCATTTTTCCCATTGATAAAAAAAAAAAATCAATATATATGTCCCACAGCAGGGGCTTGCCCCCCATTTTGAGAACCACTGGGTTAATTCGTATGCAACTAAGTTGCAGTATGACAACTAGCTCTGTTTTCCTCTGACTGCCTTTCCTTTCCGTCTGCACATTTTTCTCTAGTTGTTCTTTGGAAACAGTGACAGGGACATTCCTGTGATGAACCAGTTGGCGGAGCCGGTGTTGGCCCGGTATATCAGGATCATCCCGCAGAGCTGGAACGGCTCCCTGTGCATGAGGCTGGAGGTCCTCGGCTGCCCGCTGCCTGGTGAGGTTCAGACTTTACACCCGAAAATGAAAACCCGTAACGAAAACCCAACGACATGAACCCAGAAATAGAAACGTGTCCGTTCTGCTCCATCCTGGCTCACAGACCCGACCGAGGTCCAGTACAGACAGAATGAAGTGATGCCGGTGGATTACCTGAAGTTCAAGCACCACAGTTACTCGGAGATGGTCCAGGTGAGTACTGCTACACATGGACTGCAGTACTACAAACATCCCTGTGGACAAGGTCTGCTTCAGTTCACACTTCAATAAAAATATATATTTATATATTTGTTATAAATATATGTATATAAATATATAAAAATATATTTACATATTTGTAAAAATTATATGTATATCAATATATAAAAATATATATTTATATTTTTAATAAATATATAAATATATATTTTTATAAATATATACAGTATATAAATATATATAAATACATAATATATTAATACCATCCATCCATTTTCATCCGCTTATCCGTTACCGGGTCGCGGGGGCAGCAGTCGCCACCCAAATCACA
>NC_024328.1:14744502-14745124 GCF_000523025.1 Cynoglossus semilaevis
TTATATATTTATAAATATATATAAACATATAAAACAATTTATATATTTTTATTGAATAAAATATATACTCCACTACTCCGAGCCGACACACCGTGGCGCTGTCGCACTCATTGTACCTCATTGATTATATTATCAATATATTTGTTTATATTTATGTTTTTGATGTTTAGATGGGGGATTGTAATTTAATTGATTAATAGTATATTTCTCGGGGACTAGAACGAATTTATTGGTTGTTTTTTTTTTTGAATGGGGAAAATTCGCGAGTGCTGTCGTAGAACCGATTAAACCGGTATCTCCAAGGGATCTTCAACTTCCTGCAGACTCAAACCTGTCATTACTGCACAGCTCATGAAGTCGGTCAACGCCGAGTGTCCCAACATCACCGACGTCTACAGCCTGGGCCGCAGCACCAAGGGCCTGGACATCATGGCCATGGTCGTCTCCGGGAACCCCAAAGAGCACGAAATAGGTACGAACGGGTCCCTTCATCCCGATCCCCCGGGGGGGAACCGTCAAAGTTTCCTTGGTCTCTTATCCACTAGTCTTCAGCTGTTCATAATCAAAACCTCACCAGTTCTGGGTCTAGGCTCCGCCCCCGGCTCCAGTTAAATCCACTAAA
>NC_024328.1:14745204-14746329 GCF_000523025.1 Cynoglossus semilaevis
GAGCCAGAGTTCCGATTCACGGCGGGTCTCCACGGAAACGAGGCGACGGGTCGAGAGTTGCTCCTGCTGCTGATGCAGTATCTGTGCAAAGAGTACAAAGACCGGAACCCCAGAGTCCAGCGGCTGGTGGAGGGGATACGCATCCACCTGGTGCCGTCGCTCAACCCTGACGGACACGAGGAAGCGTTCGAAGCCGTCAGTGACGATAACGATAACGTTTCCTCACGGAGGGTCGCGGCACAAAAACTAACGTCTTCCTTCCCTCGCACATTTCTGGATTTTCCAGGGGTCGGAGCTGAGCAGTTGGACGACCGGACACTTCAACAACGACGGCTTCGACATCTTCCAGAACTTCCCCGATCTGAACAGCGTCCTGTGGGACGCCGAAGACAAGGGCATGGTTCCCAAACTCACCCCCAACCACCATGTGCCCATTCCGGAAAACTCTGAATTCAACAACTCGGTAAGAGAGGGATGGATGGGGGGCCGGGGGGAGGGGGGTTCAGGGAGAAGCGAGCGTTCCCTCGCTAATCATGGACGCCGGCGACGAAAGCCTTTAATTTTAGCGATTGTAGGAGGCTAACGGGTCGTCAGGGAGAAGCCGTCTGTCCTTAAACGCCGTCTCCTTCCAGATTGCCGTGGAGACCAGGGCCATAATCTCCTGGATGGAAAGCCACCCATTTGTGCTGGGCGCCAACTTCCAGGGCGGGGAAACAATCGTGGCCTACCCTTATGACAGTCTGCGTCTCAACAAAGCGGCCGACGGCCAGAAACCTCACAGCCGCAGGAAAAGACAGTACGACGAACTCTCCTCTCCTCTTCTCACCTCGCTCACTTTATTTATTTCCGAAAATGCCCAGTATCCGTAGGAATACTCGAGTAGAAGTGCTCGTTAAATATTACACTCAAAAGTATGTATTTTTTGTACTGCATGTCCTGAAATTTTCTTTCCTTGACAGGTACGAGGAGGCGCACGAGGAGGAGGAGAGGGGTTACGACGTCACAGAGTGGGGTCAGGGTTACCACGAGGAGCCGGAGGAGGACTGGCGGAGCCGGGGGTACGCCGAGCCAGAGGAGGAGTGGAGGGGTCACGGGTACGAGCGCGGCTACGAGCACAGCTACGAC
>NC_024328.1:14746418-14757289 GCF_000523025.1 Cynoglossus semilaevis
TGCCTGCGACAACCGTGGCTGCGACAGCCGTGGCTACGACGACCGTGGCTACGACCATACTTACAACCAAGGTCACAGCGAAGGTTACGGCCACAGGGAGGAAGAGGAAGACGACAGAGGAAGAAGTGCCGGGTATCAGTACTTGGAACCCGACGAACCTCGGGCCGTCGCGGACGAGTCCCTCTTCAGGTGGCTGGCCGTGTCCTACGCGTCCACACACATGTCCATGACGCGCAACTACCACGGCTCCTGCCACGGAGACATTTCGGGCGCGGGGCACGGCATCGTCAACCGCGCCAAGTGGAAGCCAGTGACAGGCAGTGAGTGAAGGAAATGTTGAATCAGTTGCATTGGTTAACACCACACCGTGGTGGACAATGCGTGTACTGCACCTCCTGAGCCCACGTGAGTGCCTCGTGTTTCCCCAGGTATGAACGACTTCAGCTACCTGCACACCAACTGTTTGGAACTCTCCGTATTCCTGGGCTGCGACAAGTTCCCTCATGAGAGCGAGTTGGCGCAGGAGTGGGAGAGGAACCGGGAGGCCATGCTCATCTTCATGGAGCAGGTCAGTTACACACACACACACACACACACACACATATATACTCACAGGTCACGTGACGGTATCGATTTAACGAACTGTACTAGAGTTCCGAGACAGACCGTCCGACGTCAAAGGTGTCGGATTTGCATCTGTTAGTCAGACCAACTCAAGGTTCCACCTGCTTTGCCTAGGTGCACCGTGGCATCAGGGGCATCGTGAAGGACCAGCAGGGGAACCCCATCGCAAATGCCACAGTGTCGGTCGAAGGGGTAAATCACGACGTCACCACAGGTGAAAGACTGACATTCGTCTTCTTCCCGAAATCTGATCAGGTTGACGTTGTTGCTTTTATTTTGAAAACCAAATATGTGTCTCCTCCTCCTCACGCTGCAGCTTCAACCGGGGACTTCTGGAGGCTGTTGAACCCAGGGGAGTACCGAGTGACGGCTCGAGCTGAGGGCTTCTCCCCCGTGACCAAAGTCTGCGTGGTGGGGTACCAGTCTGGAGCCACCACCTGCAGCTTTAACCTGGCCAAGTCCAACTGGGACCGCATTAAACAGGTGACACGCAGTCGGCCTGAGCGGAACGTGCCGCGACAAATAAATGTTGGAACTAAAAAGTTGGCTTTGACAACGGCCCTAGTCACTGAGAAAGTTAGAGTCACAGTCTATATATATATATATATATATATATATATATATATATATATATATATATATATATATATATATATATATATATATATATATATATATATATATATATATATATATATATATATATATATATATATATATATATATATATATATATATATATATATATATATATATATATATATATATATATATATTTATACATACACACACACACAGATGTACATACATATATGTATATACGTATATGTACATATATATACACAGATATATACATATATACACATATACATATATTTACACATATATACACGCATATAGATATACACATATATATATACACATAGATATACACATATATATACACATATAGATATACACATACACACATATATAGATATACCCATATATACACGTATATACATATACACATATATACATACATATATACATATATGCGCATATACACACACACATATACACATATATTATAGTAGTATAAATAAAGCTACTTTCCAAAACTGCACCGTTTAAAACTCAAACTTTTTTTTATTTCCTCCAGATCATGGCTCTCCATGGCAACAAACCCATCCGACTCAGCTACAGCAACAACAGAGTTCACTATCCCGCAGCCCGAGACGGCAACAGACGCATGGTCACCAACAGCGTCCCTTCGCCGAACTCCCACCTCAGCCCCGAGCGGCGGAGGAGGCTCAGGATAGCACGTATCCGTCGCCTCCGACAGCAGCGACTGATGAGGTTAAGATCGACTACGATGTTACCCCCGACGACCGCCACCCCCACCCCGACAATCACAACTCCACTTCCCACAACGCCAGAGACCACCACGTCCTGGTACGACCCATGGCCTGTACTGGAGGGAGAGTCCTCGACACCGGGCGGCTACACGGATTCCTTCCTGGACTATAACTACGAGTTTAAGATCGATGACTATTAAACCAACACACACATCCCCCCCTGCCCCCCACCTGTCTGTCTCGTCGAACTGTAAACAGGCGGTTGAAGATCCAACAGAGGAGTCTGATCTTTGTACGACACACGGACAACGACGACGTAAATATTAACCGTATTACCTGTAGCGCGAAAACACGGCCGTCACTTAACACTGAAATGAAAGCCTCGGCGTCGAACGCGTGTTAAGTAACGGTGACGTTTTTTCCCACGCTTTCACACGTTTTACAACTGTCTTGTCTCATTATTCACTGTTTGCGAAAAAAAAAATATTGTGGATCCACATTCAGGAAAGTGACTTTTTTTTTTCTTTTCCACGAGACATAATTTTCACATCACTTTCTCCGCGGGAAGAACGAGTAGAGTGAGAGAACCGTCGGCCATGTTGTCTCAGACACAGATGCTAAGGCAGGAGCTGATACTCAAATAAAGGCTTGATTGTACAAAAAAAATCAGTTTCTTTGTGTTGAACTAGCGCCGCTGACATCGGGGAGAGTAAAGATTATTAATTCGGGATGTCCGATATTTACTTTTTTTTTTTTGCCGATATCCCAATATTGTTCAAACACGATACCGACACAAACGACTGTATAAGTATGAGATTGATTAAATGAGCTGTCAATGCTGCCATCTAGTGGCTTTCCCTTGAATATACAGCTGTTTGTCCCCAAAATTATTTTTAGGTCACACATCATTTGGCGAAACCCTGGCATTGCAATATCGGGTTTTCATTATCGGAGTAAAAACCGATAATTCTTACAGATATTACATAGTCGATAATATTGGACATCCCTACTATAAATGAGCAGTGAACTGTGATGGTACCGTAGTAACATGTCAAGACCTTGTCGACCAATGGACATCCAGCCACAGTTTTTTTACAAAGATGTTTTATTAGTCATACTTCGAGTACTGTACTATTAGTGCTAGCGGGAGGCAGCCGCGCAGTACGTCTGGATGGAATGAAATCGGTGGAGAAATCAAGAACAGTTCCGGTTTACAAAGTCACTGCAGCGGTCCGTCGTCATACACCGGCCTCCGGTGGACATGAAGAGTCGGTGCAGGTGTGTGTCGTCCGACTGTAGTCGCGGACCTCAGTGACTGACGTTCATCTCGCTGTCCTCGTCACCGTCGGCGGAGAAGGCAGAGAAGCTGATGGGCTCCACGTCCAGAGTGCGCAAGTTGACCAGACATGCCGTCTGAGTGCTGCAGAACTCTGGGACAGTGACCAGCAGAACCTGTTGGCCGTCAGCACCTGTCACAACCAGAACCACAATCAGAGTTTCAGTCGACCTTAAGGAAAGTAAACACAGGAGGAGAAGCCCTCTGTCCATCCTCTCTGTTTGGTACATGTGTAATTCATTATGTTTTTGGAAACACATATATACACATATACATAATGTATATATATATATACACACATACATATAAACACATATACATACATACACATACATACAGTATAGACATATACACACATACATATATAGATATATACATATTTGTATATGTACATATACATACATATGTACATATACATACATATATACATACATACATATCTGCATATATATATACATATATACACATATACATATATGGATGTATGTGTATATGTACATATACATACATATATAATATACATACATACATACATATACACATACATATATACATACACACACAAACATACGTATATGTATATATACATATATGTATATATACACACACATGTATATATGTATATGTATATATACACACACACACATGTATATATACGTATATGTATATATACACACATGTACATATACATATATGTATATATATATAAAAAAACTTATGACAACATAGATCACACATGGGTGTGACTCTCAAGGCAGCACTGCCCCCTAGTGGATGTGTTGTTAGAAACGAGAGATTCTGAAACTGATTATGAACAATAAGATTCCAGTTCAACCACCAGGTGTCACACACACACACACACTGACCTTTGATGAGTTTGGAGTCAAAGGAGGGGGCGCTGCCACTGAAGTAAACATGGGGACACTCTTCCAGAATGAACGGATCTCTCTGGTAAAACGGGTAACAACCTGACGGGAACAGAAACAGAACATATACATGTCATGGTCGCGTGGAAAACACACACCGGTTTTCATTCAAGTCCTCTGACCAACCAAGGGTGTCGGGAGCCGTCGGTGCCAGGTGGCGGAGTCGCAGAGTTTCCTCCAGAATTTCAAGATGGCTGTCCATGCTGGTGTATTTCTGAATGTCAGACACATTCTGACCTGAGGTGCCAAGGAACCTGGGGGAAAAAAAAAAAGAATGAAAACCTATGCACATACATACACACACATACATATACACACATATATATATATATATAAATAAACATACATATAGACATAAAAATACATATTTAATATATTAATATATATAATTCACGTATAGAGAGATGCTAAGTTAACTCACCTCACTCCGTCGACGTCAGCCTGGTACGGGTTGGAAACCAGCTGGAGGGTGGGGTAAACTGAAGACAGAGGGAACATGCAGCGGTGCAGTGGCTGCTGCTGGGGGGTGTAGTTGGTGGGGTCATACTGACCTGGCATCACGTCCACTGGAACAGACGCCTAGTGAAAATAAATAAATAAATAAATAAATAAAAAAAAAGTAAAAAATCACTTTTAATCTGTATTAGTGCAGACAAACTGATACTGTACATTGACCGCCTGCAGAGGGCGATCATGGACACTACTACATACTCTTCTCAATGCAAAAAAAAAAAAAACAGCTTAAAATATCGTAGCCTCACGAACTTTATCTTCATTTTAAAACCATTTCTACGATTATTTGTATTATTACTATTAACGCTAATCTAACTATTAGCAATATTAGGTAGTTCGGGAGTCGACTCACGACCAGCTGAAGCAGCAGCTCGTCCAGCTGACGAACGGCCTCCACGCTGCCCGCCTGAGTCTTTTTGGTCTGATACTTGGCCTGAAAGAAGATCGCGATCATTTCCCAGAATTCATTGCTGCTGTTGTTGCTATATATAACAAAATGTTTATAATTTAGAACTTGTCGCTGCCTTGGTGGACGCGTCCTTGTCCTGGGCGCTTTGACTTAGGAGACCCCCGGCTAGCAGAACCCTGGCGATATTTGCTGTGGCGCTCTGTTCTCGTTGCTCGCCCAGCTGACCGCCGACCATGTCGATCAGCAGCTGCAGCCCCAACATGCTGTCGGCGTTTGTGCTGCCGAGACCGAGTCCCGAGGCTAGGAGGACATACCTGTAAAAAAAATAATAAATAAATAAATAAAAAATCAAAGACAACCAGCAGGTGGCGCCTCCTCACCTGTCCGAGTCCAGAGCCGGTCGTTCGGGCTGCGCCGGCAGATCGGCAGTGCAGAAGTCCTCGACGGTGAACTTCCCATCGTTCCGTTCGGCTCCGTAGACGGCTACGATACTGCCTGTATGGATGGGATTTTCATTAAATACCGCAAAATCAGCGTATCTACAGACAACGCCGGGATAACGGCGGGTTTGATGGGAAGGGGAAAACGGCCGACCTGTGATGCATCTGTCTCGGTCGATTTTGCCCTCGAGTTTGATCCTCTGCAGCTCGTCCTCCAAGATCACCTCATCAGCTTCACCGATGTATTTCGCCCGCGGCGGTTGGGGCAGCAGGTTGTGCTTAAAAAAATAAATAAATAAATAAATAAATAAATAAATAAATAAATACCAATAGTGAAACATACATCAAAATAAATATATTTTCGGCTACAAATATATTTCAATTTGTTCCCCCTACCTCCTCGCTGATCTCTTTCAGAATCGACGGCTGCAGCTCCATACGCTTGAACAACGTTCCCACAATGCAACACTGCTCTCCTGTCTGGAGATGACACAGCCTCCTGATAGCCACATCTGACCCTGGAACAGTAACCAAATAACATATTAAATCAAACTAGTCCCAAAAAACGTCCCCTAGTGGGTGAAGGCGGGAACGCGCGTCCCGGTTTTTTTTTTTTTACCCCATTTGTTTTCGGCTCTCTGTGACAACAGGGGCCTCATCTGCATCAGCCGCGCGGCGTAAATATGAGCGTACTGGCGACTGAAGCTTCGCTCCCCGACCGTGTAGCGCTCGGAGCGGGGGCAGTAGGACTGGGACGCCCTCTCGAACACCGGGCCCTGGTCCTCGGAGGAGGCAGGACGGCAGAGGAGAGAGGAACCCCGCTGCTGGGCGCTCAGCTCCGAGAACATGACGGACCTAAAGCAAACGAGACACTAGCTTATCAGTTAGCTTCAGTTTCCGGAAGCATGCTAAATATGTTGGAAGTATCGGTGTTCTTACCGCCAATAATTAGCGTTTCCGAACCGACTTTAAATACGAGTTTTTACTGATTGTTCCTTTTGCAAAATTAAAGGAAACAATTCCCGCGGAATCCCACTTCTTCTTCTTCTTCTTCTCTCATGAGCACACTTCCGGTATGTTCTAGACCACCGAGAGCGCTATACTGCACTCTACTGTCCATAAAGAAAACCTTCTAGTACTTTATTAATACATTTGAACCCTAGTATTTTTTATTATTTTTATTTATTTTTTATGTATTTTACAAAAAGTGAGATTTCCGGTAAATTAATAAAAAGGCGGGACCAAGCGTTCTCCCTTCATTGTCCGCGATATATTCGTTAAAAACAGTTCGCAAACCAACCCGTCACACGTTAATGAAACAATACGAATTTATTAAAAAAATTAATAAAGCGATAACGATATCGTTCTGTCCGTATCTGTAACGACGAATTTCACGCGATATTACACTGGTTTTTATGGCGTTTTCTCGGAAAAAAACGTAAACACATAATTCAAACGTAGTAAAAAAAACGCAAAATTGTCACAAAGGCAAATAATTCGACGAATATATATTTTATTATTTTAAATTGAGAAAAAAGTATTTTCCGCACAAAATATACGTCATAGATTTAGTTTTCAAGCGTCGCGCACTGATGAGGTCACAACACCGTCGCGGCTCTACTCCTCGCCATATTCGTTGGTCTTTGTGCGCCATCCTATATTCACTGTTTGTTGTTTTTTTTGTGTGTTTTTAGAACAATTATTTCCCCAGCGTGGAACTTTTGTCGCGGAGAATGCAGGGAAACAAAGTCCCTCAGCAGAACCACGGCCTGAACCGCCCGGGGGAGCAGAAAAAACCCGGCGGTATGAACACCAACGGCCAGCAGCCCGAGCCCGGCGAGCAGAGCAGCCGTAACGAGGCCTTAACGCTGGATATCAAGAGCTTCCGAAAACCCGGCGAGAAAACGTTCACCCAGCGCAGCAGGCTCTTCGTGGGGAACCTGCCGACCGGCGTCACCGAGGAGGAGCTGGAGAAACTCTTCGGCAAGTACGGGAAGGCGACCGAGATCTTTGTGAACAAGGAGCGGGGCTTCGGCTTCATCCGACTGGAGACCCGAATCATAGCCGAGATCGCCCGAGCCGAGCTGGACGATACCCAGTTCAGAGGCAGGCCCATCCGGGTGAGGTTTGCGACACACGGGGCCGCTTTAGCCGTGAAGAACCTGCCGGAGTTCGTGTCGAACGAGTTGCTGGAGGAGGCTTTCGCCGTTTTCGGTCAGATAGAACGAGCCGTGGTCATAGTGGACGACCGCGGGAGACCCACGGGGAAGGGTATAGTGGAGTTCACCTCGAAGCCGGCTGCAAGAAAAGCCATGGACAAGTGTAACGATGGTGCCTACCTCCTCACAGCCTTCCCCCGGCCCATCACGGTGGAACCCATGGATCAGTTGGACGAGGAGGAGGGTCTGCCGGATAAGATGGTCACCAAAAACCAACAGTACAGCAAGGAGCGGGAGCAACCCCCCCGGTTCGCCCAGCCGGGCACCTTCGAGTACGAGTACGCCATGCGCTGGAAGGCTCTGATGGAGATGGAGAAGCAGCAGTACGAAATGGTGGACCGCAACATGAAGGAGGCCCAGGAGAAGCTGGAGGCCGAGATGGAGGCGGCCAGACACGAGCACCAGGTGATGCTGATGAGGCAGGACCTGCTGAGGCGCCAGGAGGAGCTGAGGAGGATGGAGGAGCTCCACAACCAGGAGGTGCAGAAGAGGAAGCAGGCGGAGATCCGGCAGGAGGAGGAGCGCCGCCGGAGGGAGGAGGAGATGAGGCTCCGCAACGAGGAGATGATGAAGAGGCAGCAGGAGGGCTTCAGGGGCAACTTCCCTGAAAATAGGGAGCAGGAGATGAGGATGCACATGGGCAACCACGGCATGTCCATGAACAGGAACTCTCTGGGTGCCAATTCCGGCCCCGGGGGTGCTGCCGGCATGGCGGCCGAGAATCCTTCGATGATGCAAGGGTCGGGGAACAACAACATGCCCGGAGGCGGCCAGGGCGGCTTCCCCCGGGGGGTTCCTGGACCTGGGGACTATGGACCTAACAACAAACAACGTAGATTTTAAATCATTATCGTCCGTATTGTTTCCTGTTTTCATACCTACATGTTTTACAGTCGAGGTAGTGGGGGGGCGGGGTTACTCTTGAACATTAAAAACTATTGCATGTATTTTTTTAAAATTTCTTTTGTGTACTTAACCATTTTCATTTCTGTAGTAAAACCTAAAATGACAAACAAATGAGCCATGTTTTTTATAATTCGTTGTCGTTGCTAACGTGTTGACGAAGTTTTCTGGAATACATTCAACCAATTTCCCGAATAAATACTGTCTTATTTTGAGAACAGACACTTTGACTCCGTCATTAACGTTCAGAATGTCATGTCGCGGCCTTGACGGAAGGTGGTGCTAAAAATCTAAGAGGTGGAAACACGTGACGTCAGTCATAGATTTGATGACATTAAAATAAAGAGTACTCTCGAAAGAGTTTTTAAAATATCGAAAACTAAATTAAATCGTACTTCAAACGCTGTTTCAGTCATCTTGGAAGAATCAATGGGGAGGAGGAGATAAACAAGATAATAGTACGGTTATAGCATGTAAAAACGTAAACACGCCATGCTAAGCTAATAATTGTATTAAGTTTAGCAGTGGCTATCAAACAAATTGCCCAATAAGCTAACATTCATTTGAAGTAAATGTATTTGTAACCCGGACGATATTAAATGTACTCTTTACTCACAGGAGACTTATGGGAAACGGTCCAACCGGAAACGCGTTCGGTGACTCATTAATGTCCGAGGAAATGATAACGAGTCAACAATCTGTTGTTCAAACAGTGATTAGTCGGAGAAAAAAACTCTAGAAGTAGTGATGTGTCGTTTGCGAGTGATTCGTTCAAAATGAACGAATCTTTCATATGACTCGTGACTCCCGAGTCATATGAAAGATTCGTGACTCGTGACTACCGAGTCATATTAAATATTTGTTAATATTGAACTCACGAATCACTCACAAATCACTCACTGCGAACTAATCACTCATTGCGAACAAATCACTCTCTGCGAACTAATCTTTCGCTGTTAACTAATCTTTCTCCGTGAACTAATCTTTCGATGTGAACGAATCATTCTCTGTGAACTAATCTTTCGCCGCGAACTAATGTTTTGCTGTGAACTAATCACTATGAACTAATCATTCCCTGTGAACTAATCTTTCGCCTCGTTCTCGCAGATTCGTTTTATTTGTCACGTGAAAGAGCTCGGGTCTCTTTTGCTCTCATTCATCTTCACATCGTGGTGTGTTTTTATTTCTTAGCTTTTCGCATGGTTTTAATTACTTATGGCATTTTGTGTACTTTGTAGACTTTGTCAGCGGAAGCAAACCATGTTGCCTTATTTAGTGTCGGAGAACCGCAGCCTTCTTTACAACGCCCACAATAGGGCTAAAGCGCCACCTGCTGTAAAACGAATGAAATGATTAGTTCAAGATTCGTTCACGACTCGTTCATTTTACTGTTCGAGAGTCAAAGAGTCGGTCTTCCCATCACTATCTAGAAGACCTTAAACACAAGGATGAAATCGATTGGTCGATACACGTCATTACTTTGTTTTTTTGGGTTTTTTTTTTTTCAAAATGGACGACAGGACATTTTGAACCCAGCGCTAAGAGTATAGGAATGGGCTGTGACGTAGACAACGTTTGTTTTAATAAACGGACCCTAACGATACGATAACCATAACGTTACCGTCCGGTAACCGATAATGACACGAAGTTTAATGTGTGTCGAGTGCTTTATTTACGCTGAAACCGCCAGAGGGCAATGCTGGATTCTGCTATTAGCTACCGAGCTAACCTCGGCTAATAACAAACATGGCGACGGTTGAGGAGGTTGTGACGTCGTTCTGTGGGATTCACTGAACACAGAGCGGCGTGCGGACGGAGATTTCTCCTCCCTGTTCTTTTTCTGTCGTTGTCGTCACTGCCCCCACGATTTCTAGCGGCACCAAACGGTACTGTGCTAAAATATTAACTACAAGTTAAACTGGTGATGAAAAATATCAGAAATAATTAACGGAATGTGGAGCTATTTTTTTCACTTTTCCTCCAGAGATAACTGCACAGGCTGCTGATAATCAATATCTCTATGAGGGGAAACTCCCTTTTTGTCCACAATCACGGTTCAAAAAGTCATGATAACTGTCGAGGCTTACAATCAAAGCAGCGATAAAAACTATTGCAGGAAAGAGGGGAACGTCGACGTTCCCTCCGGGGGATAAAATCAGCAGGA
>NC_024328.1:14757302-14758297 GCF_000523025.1 Cynoglossus semilaevis
AAAGTAAAAAAAATATATATATATTTTAACATAATATAATTAACACTGATTAATGAGATTTTAAAGTTCTTTTTTTTCTTTTTTTGAAACAGCTGATCTGCTGTTCTACGTCATGACCAAATGCTCATCTGGGGATTGGAACCCACCACTCGTCCGGGGCTGCGGTAATGGGCCGCAGTTTAGTTTGAATGTCTGGGACTAACCCTTTAACCCCGTGTGACCAATTACTGGGCCTATATCGGTATCGGTTGATGTCGGAATCGGGTAGTGTTTGGACGATATCGTCCACGCCTCCTTTAATCGCCTCTGTCCTGGTTTAGCACTAATTTACGCACTTGTAACTCCCGACCTTGGAGGTATGATAGTCTGGCCTTGGCGTCTTCACTGTCAGCATTATTGCGTCTTTGACCCAGAGCGTTGATAACGTTAGTTATAGGACTGACAGAAGATATGATATGATCCAGGGAACTGTGGTGACTACTGGCTGCAGGAGAGGGCGCTGTTTCCTCCTTCCCTCCCACCCGTATTCCAAAAAAAACATAAAATCTTTTTTTTAACTTTTTTACTGTTACTCCATAGCAGGGGTGGGCTAACGTTTTGACTGACGGGCCACAATGGGGCGGGGTCAGGGGCAGAAAACGACAAGTAACGTAAGGTAAGGTGTGTCAGGTGACTGATGTCAATCAAAGTTCGGTCTGATGTGTGCATGCTGGGTAGTTAGTGGGAAGGCACCAGGGGACTAGGACAACAGTTAGCCTGCCTAGCACCAAAGAAGAGTCAAAAAAAGAGTCAAAGCTAGTATCTCAGACGATACTCCGCGGACACGCCCCGGTGGAGCTAGCTGTGTTTTACTGCTCGAGCTAAAACAACCCTTCGTCTAATTGTCATCATATAGATCTTACTGATCTGGGGTAGGATGGGGGGTGGGGGGAGCGTTATCTTGAAGAGAAAAGTTAAAGAATCTCTGATAACGGCAGGTGAAGATGATCCACGTC
>NC_024328.1:14758344-14762117 GCF_000523025.1 Cynoglossus semilaevis
GCCCTCCCCCACCTTCCCAGCAACCCTATCAAAGTTGCAGCCGCGTTAATGATCAGCCCGCAGAACCCATCGTCGGTATCAGTGATTCGCCGCCTACCACATCAGACCAGATAAAGACGCAGACGTCACAGGAGTGCCACTGGGCATGTCCCTCCAGCCCCTCGCTAACCCGACCGCTGGACGTCAAAGACAAAGAAGGACTTGACCGTCAAGACGGACGCTGCGTCACCGCCCTCCTCACCCCGATGCATCGACCAACACTCCGGCCCTGATCAAGACACCTTGTTTTTTTTTCGCCACCCGTGGACCCGCGGACCCGTGCTCTCCCGTTGTTGACAGATCCACAGGAATCATGGTCACTCCGTGGACATTGGTCCCTCTTCTGGTCTGTCTGGTGAGTTGCTTTCTCTCTCTCTCTCTCTCTCTCTCTCATTTTTTAATCTTCGTTTGTAAATATTTAAAGTTGATGATCAGACGTTGAGTAAACAAAACGGAAAGGGAACGAGCGACATAAAAGTAAAGTGCTTTTCTTCGTAGATGATGTCAATTATCACTGCAGTATACGCTTTTTTGAAAACACCGGATCCGATCTGAGTCCGACCACTCCGAGATTCCTCCGATTAGTCCAGGGCTAGGCTAGGCTAGAAAATAATTGGAACGTCCATAAAGAATCGGCAGAGATACTGAAAATGTACATTCAAAGTTTGAAGTACAGCAGGGTGAAAGAACATACCTGAGGTCGAAGTATTACTGCGATACATTTTTCATGTCTTCTGACATTTTTTTTAACTTGCGCAAAAAAAAGACCTGACGCCAAAAACAAAAGCCCAAAATAAATTCCCAGAATGTTTATCGTAGTTTTATTTTTTTGTTTGTTAATTCTCATAATTCTCAAAAACATAAGAGAGATTAAAAAAAAAAAAAAGGACCCGTTCGGTCGGGGGTAGAGGACTTGTTTCCTGGTCGCTCGAAGTTGCCCAACTTGTGGTACCTTCAACAAAGACACCTAATTTATACTCCAAAAATGTACCCTTTTAAATTGCCCACAAATGCCCCAGGGCAACTGGAAAAGATCGGATAAAAAGATTTTTCCGATTCTTTATATTTTATTGTAATTAATTAATTAATTGTAAAAAGGTTGACATTCCGATTGTTAATTTGTAATTATTTTGAAATCCTGAAGTTTCCATTTTATTGTTCTGGCAGAACGACATGCAATAGCTGACACGGCAGTACACAGTAGTACACAGTACCGCTCCCGTGTCACGGGGATATTTATGTCTTTTGTACTTTTAAACAAATACATAAAATGTAATTACGTGAACAGAAACCTTAATGACTAATGTGCACGTACGTCACCGGGTACAGTGGTTAGGTTCGGGCCTGCACTGCAGTAGGTCAGAGGTTCGAATTCCACCTAACCCCAAAAAAACACCAGAGGGAAGATTTAAAAATTTTTTTTTTAATTTTTTTCTTCTTAAATCAACAGTCACTATTTTGTGTGTGTGCGCGACTAATGTGCTAGTATTGTTGTTATTGTTAGCCAAAATGCTTTCGTGGTCCTCCAAACATTCGCACTCACATTCGCACCAACTCATAATCTCCATGTTTCAGACTCGGTACCAGCTGAGAACCCCGCTCCTCCACTTGAGACAGCTCGCTGTCTTCTGACCACTGTGGTTTTATATTTGACTTTTTTTTCGTCCACTACCCAGACGCTGACCGACGCCTTACACGAGCCTGGAATTTGTGCGTTCTATGATGAGTGTGCAAGGAACCCACTGGTAGAAGGGTCGCTCCTTCCACCGATGGTCCCCTGCGTGGACTACAAACCTGCCCGACTGGTGATCGGAGAGGACTACAAAAAACTCAAAACGGTCTGTGTCTCCTGCGAACTTCACACATCAGTACAAAGTCGACAAAGGACCTCTTTTTTGGGGGGAATGTTTTGGCAAAATCCAAATTTTTGGTCTGATGTTGAAGATGATTTTTCAAATTTTGATGTTTCTTCATGTTTCTCATCAAAATATAAAGTTTAGAATTTTTTTTGGACAAACTTTTTGGGAATTTTTCGGAAAAATCCAAATTTTTGGATGATGTTGAAAAAAGGTTTGAGGAAAATTATTGAAAGATGATTTTTCAAAATTTGATGTTTTCTGTGTGTTTCTCATCAAAATATAAAGTTTTGAATTTTTTTGGGACAAACATTTTTTGGGGAATTTTTTGGCAAAATCCAAATTTTTTGTCTGTTTTTGGTCAAAACTTTGATGAAAAATTTGAAATTTCTTTTTTCAAAATTTTGAAACTGAACTGTCTGATCTGTGGGTGGGGGGGATCCAGATGTGGCTCCTTAGCTAACATTAGCCGTGGTGTCTGTGTCGTTGCAGCTGTGTCCTATGCTGGACCGAGGCGAGGGAAGGACGCGCGCCTGCTGCTCCAGCAAACAGATAAAATCGCTCGACATGAGTCTGAGTCTGTCCAAGGCCGTCCTGAACCGGTGTCCTTCCTGTGCCGACAACTTCGCCCATTTGCACTGCATCAACACCTGCAGCCCCAACCAGACCCTAACGGTGAAAGTCACGAGGACCATGAACGTCACCGCACTGAACAAGACGAAGGAGGTCGTGGTGGGTTACCAAGCGTTCCTCTCCAGCGCCTTCGCCGAAGGCGCCTTTGACTCCTGCAAGAATGTCCGGATCCCTGCCACCGGAGGGTACGCCATTTCCACCATGTGTGGCCGCTACGGCCACAAGCTGTGCACGGCCCAGCGTTGGTACGACTTCCAGGGTGACTCCAGTAACGGCCTGGCCCCGCTCGACATCGACTTCAGCCTGGTAAAGGAGGGCGAGACCGAGGGGATACCCGACGGCGTTGTTCCCTACGACGGGGAATCCTTCAGGTGCAACGAGACCACACCGACCGGAGGTATTGCCTGCTCCTGCCAGGACTGCCAGAGCTCCTGTCCCAGCGTGCCTCCCCCGCCACCGCCCGTCGCTCCCTTCAGATTGTTGGGGACGGACGGCTTCTTGGTCATCTCCGTTATTTTACTCTGTCTCCTGATACTCACCTTCCTCCTGTACCTCGCCGTGTCCTACTGGGTGAGCTCTCGGAGGAAACACGATCAAGAGCGAGGGCAGAGAAAGAAGAATGGCAAGAACAGCAACGACGTTAGCGAACTGGTGGTTCATCCGTCACAGGTGACCTGCGCCGAGAAGAACAGCCTGGCAGCCCAAGCTCTGCTGAGCTCAGGATTCAGGAACTGGGGAACCGTCATGGCCACCTATCCCCTGACAGTGAGTACTTTAGCGGTAAAATATGGATTAAACGTAGGGGTCTCCGAAGTGATGAAGAGACGGCACGGGGAACCCTGAAATATACAGTGTTCCCTCTTCTGTAACGCGGTTCTCCTTTGGTCCCTCAGCGCATCGTAGATTTTTTAAAAATCCGATCACGCAACATTTTTGCTATATCGAGGGTAAATGAGATTTGGGTTGGGGAATCTAAGATACCCACATTATGGTGAGCATTTAATTAAAGTAAGTGTAATGACCTAAGTTGGACACTGGGGGCACTGTTGTTGTTCGACAGTTGATAACAGTGCGGGTGAGGTTCGTAAAGGGTAAATATATATGTATATGGTAATAAGTATCTGACTTCTACTTCGCGATTTTTACCATTTCGCGGAATGTCTTGAAATGCAACTACCGCGATAGTAGAGGGATCTATGGAAACTTGAGGGTTAAAGACTAAAAAAGGCAAAAAAGATATAATAG